>NW_028125579.1:0-255359 GCF_965194825.1 Balaenoptera physalus | reverse complement strand
CCATAGATTGAGTCTAGAAGTAATCACGCAACTTGGAGTAAGTGAGAAAGCGAAAGACACATATCCTATCATATAACATATAGGGGTTACCTAAAAAATGATACAAACAAAGATATTTCCACAGAGAAACACTATCATAGATTCATTAAAAAAACTTATGGTTCACCAAATAGAAAGTTGTGAGGATTGGATACATTACCATATTGAGGTTAACAGAGAGATACAAACACATGTGAAATATGTAATCACCAAAGACCTATGCAATACTAAGAGAAGACTACTCAACATTGTGTCATAACCTACATGGGAAAAGGCTCCGAAGAAGAATAGATATATGTATATGTGTGAAAGAACCACATCTTGCACACCTAGAACAAACAAAACATTGTAATCAAGTTTGCTCTGATAAAAAAATAAAAATTAAGTTAAAAATACCAACAAGAAGTAATGAGACATAAATTAAAGGGCGTTTTCCTCTCACATGCCATTCTAATTTACAAGCTAGAACACCACTTCCAGTAAGGCTCTGTTGCCCTAGTAACCAGATTTGGTAAAGGAGAAATGATGCCGCCATGTGGCCGATTCCCGCAAGAGCAGCTTTTAACCCACAGCTAATGGTCACTTACCATTCACAAGGACTCAGGGCTGTAAAGGACACCTGCCCTCAAAATTGTGCTGAGGTAGGGAATGGATAAAAAAATTCAAAACAGGCAAAATTTTCAAGAAGATAGTATGAAGAGGTAAGTTTTACTCACTCTCTTTTTAAAGAAAGGAAAATGGATAAAAAGCTCAGCCTCAGGAAGTATTAGACTCATGCAATCTAATCTACAAAAAGTCTTCAACTCACACCAGTCGACTGACCATTGGCAAAAAGTCTACAAACAATAAACGCTGAAGAGGTTTTAGAGAACTGTGTACCCTCTAGCTGCTGGTGAGATGTAAAAGGGTTAAACGCTAATAATGAGAACAGGAAAGAGCTGCGTTTAAAAGGAAAAATTGAGGTACCAGTCAATCCAGCAGGCGCACCAATGAGCCTCTCACCTGAGAAGACCAGAATGAAGAAGACCCGGGCTGCAAAAGCTGCACTGCAGCCTTATTCACAATAGACAAGACAGTGAGGCAACCAAAATGTCCATCTACAGATGAAAGGATAAAGAAGAAGTGGTCCATGTACACAATGAATACTAGCCATGGAAAACAATGAAACACTGCTCTTTGAGGCACCATAGATGATCTTGGAGATAATCACAGAACATGAGGTAAGTCGGAAAGCAAAAGTCCTATATCCTATGATATCACTTATAGGCGTTATCTAATAACTGACACAAATGAACATATTTCCACAGAGAAAGTCAATCACAGACTTATTAAAAAAGAACTATGCTTATCTAAAAGTAAAGGTGGGGGGAATGGATAAATGAAGATTAGCGTTACCATATGTATACAAATACATATTATATACATATATCAAAAAGACCGACCATATAGCAAGGAAGGATTACGGAACACTGTAATAATTTACAAAGGAAGAGGATCTCTACATAAATAGGTATGTAGAATATGTAGATGAACCAGAGTGTGTACACCTTGGACAAGCAACATTCTAACCATTACCCCAATTGAAAAAATTAAAACAACGAACTAGGAGTAATGAGACATAGACTTATGGGGGGTTTTCCTGGCACATTCCATTCAAATTTACAACCTAGACAAACGACTTCCAGAATGGCTCTGCTGCCCTAGTACCCAGATTTGGGAATGGAGAAATGCTGCATCCTTGTGGCCGTTTCCCACAACAGCAGCTTTAAACCCACTGCAAAAAGTCACTAAATATTCACCAATTGCAGTTCTGTAAATGACACCTGCCCTCCAAAAAATACTGAGGTCGAAAATCGACCAAAAAATTCTAGAGTGCAACCTTCCAAAAAGAAAATTTGAAGAGGTATATTATACTCACACTTTTTTGCTTTTTTCTTTTAACAGAAAAGAAAAAGCCGTGGAAAAATGATGAATTGTAGGAATTTTTACAGACATGTAAACCCAAATTACAAAAACCTATCAGCTCACACCAGTCATAATGGCCATCAAAAAAAATTCTGCCAACAATAAATGCTGACGTGATTGTGGAGAAATGCGTACCCTTGATTCTAAGGGGGACGTGGTAAGAGCCACTAATGAAAGCACAATTGAGTTGCCTTGAGAAGGTAAACGTTGAGCTACCATACCAGTCAATCAATCATACCCACTGCTGGGTCTATCACCTGAGAAAATGAAAGTCAAAAATCACAGGCTGGCAATCCTGCACTCCAGCAATATTTACCATAGGCAACACTTGGAAGCAACGAAAATGTCCATCGACAGAGGAATGCACCAAGAAGAAGTGGTCCATGTACACAATGGAATATTAGCCATGGAAAACATTGAAGCACTGCTCTTTGAGGCCCCATACTTGAGCCTGGAGATAATCACAAAACATGAAGTAGGTCGGAAAGCAAAAGACCTATATACTATATTATCACTTACGGCATTATCTAATAACTGACAAAGATGAACATATTTCCAAAGAGAAAGACACTCACAGGCTTAGAAAACAAACTATGCTCATCGAAAAGGAAAGAAGGGGGGAAATTGAGAAATGAAGATTAGTGTTACTATACATAAACAAATACATAGTATATACATGTATCAAAAATACCAAACATATAGCAAGGGAGGTCAACGGAACACTGTAATATTTTACATGGGAAGAAGATCTGTACATTAATAGACATACATAATGTACAAATGAACCAGATTGTGTACACCTAGGACAAACAATATTCTAAACTTTACCCAGATTAAAAAAATTTTAAAAACCTAGAAGAAGTAATGAGACATAAACTTATGGGGATTTCTCCTGGCAAATTGCATTCTAATTTGCAACCTAAGACAATGACTTCCAGAAAGGCTCTGCTGCCCTAGTACCCAGATTGGGGAATGGAGAAATGCTACCTCCTTGTGGCCGTTTCCCACAACAGCAGCTTTGAACCCACTGCAAAAGGTCACTAAATTTTCACCAACTTGCAATTCTGTAAATGGCAGCTGCCCTCCAGAAAATTTCCTGGGTCAAGAATCGACCCAAAACTTCCGAAGAGGGCAACCTTTGAAGAAGACAAGTTCAAGAGCTATATTGTACTCACGGTTTTTTCTTTTAAGAGAAAAGAAAAAGGCGTAGGAATATGATGAATTTTAAAAATTTTAATGACATGCATACCCATATTACAAAAACCTATCAGCTCACAGCAGTCAGAATGGCCATTAGGAAAAATGCTGCAAAAGACAAATGGTGAAGGGAGTGTGGAGAAATGCGTACCCTCGGTTGTAAGGGGGGGCATGTAAAGAGCCACTAATGAAAACACAATGTAGGTGCTTTGAAAAGGGAAACATTGAGCTACCAGTCAATCAATCACAACAAATGCTTGGCCTATCACCTGAGAAAATGAGAATCAAAAAGTCACAGGCTGGCAAACCTGTATGCCAGCAAGATTTACCATAGCCAGCACTTGGAAGCAATGAAAATGTCCATCAACCGAGGAATGCACCAAGAAGAATTGGTCCACGTACACAATGGAATATTACTCTAATAATAAATATAAATTCAATTTAAAAACAAACAAAAGCAAGGAGACATCAACATTTGTGGGTTTATCCGGGCACATTGCACTCTAATTTATAACCGAAGAACACCACTGGCCGGTAGGTCTGTTCTCCTAGTACCAGCAAGGGGACCGTAGAAAGGCTGCCGCTATTTGGCCGATACCTGCAAAAGCAGGTTTAAAGCCTGAGCTAATGATCATTTCATATGAACAAGTACTGCAGGGCTATAAATGAAACCTGCCCTCAAAATGTCTTGAGGGAGATAATGGCCAAATTATTTCAAATGGTGACACATACTTTAAGAAAACACTTTGAAGAAATAAGCTCTAATCACAGCTGGAAAAACAAAAAGGACATGTCTTAAAGCTCAATTTCTACGCATTATGAGACACATGCAAATTCAACCACAAAGAGGTATCAGCTCACACCACTCAGAATAACCATCAGCAAAAACTACAAAGAATAAATGCTGAAGGTGCTGGGAAGAAATACATACCCTCCACTTTAAGTGGGACGTAACCTGGAAAGAGCCACTAAGGAGAACAGAACAGAGGTGCCTTTAAAAGGTAAACATTGAGCTACCATATGATCCAGCAGACCTATTCCTGAACCTATAAACTAAGAAGACAGAATTGGAAGGACACAGGCATGCAAATCTGTATTGCATAGTATTACAATAGCCAACATATGGAAGTAACCAAAAAGTCCCCCGACAGATGGGTGGACAAAGCAGAACTGCTATCTGTACAGATGGAATATGAGCTAGTGAAAAAATGAAACAATGCCTTTTGCAGCACCATAGATTGAGTCTAGAAGTAATCACACAACTTGGAGTAAGTGAGAAAGCGAAAGACACATAACCTATCATATCACATATAGGGGTTACCTAAAAAATGATACAAACAAAGATATTTCCACAGACAAACACTATCATAGATTCATTAAAAAAACTTATGGTTCACCAAATAGAAAGTTGTGAGGATTGGATACATTACCATATTGAGGTTAACAGAGAGATACAAACACATGTGAAATATGTAATCACCAAAGACCTATGCAATACTAAGAGAAGACTACTCAACATTGTGTCATAACCTACATGGGAAAAGGCTCCGAAGAAGAATAGATATATGTATATGTGTGAAAGAACCACATCTTGCACACCTAGAACAAACAAAACATTGTAATCAAGTTTGCTGTGATAAAAAATAAAAATTAAGTTAAAAATACCAACAAGAAGTAATGAGACATAAATTAAAGGGTGTTTTCCTCTCACATGCCATTCTAATTTACAACCTAGAACACCACTTCCAGTAAGGCTCTGTTGCCCTAGTAACCAGATTTGGTAAAGGAGAAATGCTGCCGCCATGTGGCCGATTCCCGCAAGAGCAGCTTTTAACCCACAGCTAATGGTCACTTACCATTCACAAGATCTCAGGGCTGTAAAGGACACCTGCCCTCAAAATTGTGCTGAGGTAGGGAATGGATAAAAAAAATTCAAAACAGCCAAAATTTTCAAGAAGATAGTATGAAGAGGTAAGTTTTACTCACTCTCTTTTTAAAGAAAGGAAAATGGATAAAAGCTCAGCCTCAGGAAGTATTAGACTCATGCAATCTAATCTACAAAAACTTTTCAACTCACACCAGTCGACTGACCATTGGCAAAAAGTCTACAAACAATAAATGCTGAAGAGGTTTTAGAGAACTGTGTACCCTCTAGCTGCTGGTGAGATGTAAAAGGGTTAAACACTAATAATGAGAAGAGGAAAGAGCTGCGTTTAAAAGGAAAAATTGAGGTACCAGTCAATCCAGCAGGCGCACCAATGGGCCTCTCACCTGAGAAGACCAGAATGAAGAAGACCCGGGCTGCAAAAGCTGCACTGCAGCCTTATTCACAATAGACAAGACAGTGAAGCAACCAAAATGTCCATCTACAGATGAAAGGATAAAGAAGAAGTGGTCCATGTACACAGTGAATACTAGCCATGGAAAACAAAGAAACAATGCTCTTTGAGGCACCATAGATGATCTTGGAGATAATCACAGAACATGAGGTAAGTCGGAAAGCAAAAGTCCTATATCCTATGATATCACTTATAGGCGTTATCTAATAACTGACACAAATGAACATATTTCCACAGAGAAAGTCAATCACAGACTTATTAAAAAAGAACTATGCTTATCTAAAAGTAAAGTTGGGGGGAATGGATAAATGAAGATTAGCGTAACCATATGTATACAAATACATATTATATACATATATCAAAAAGACCGACCATATAGCAAGGAAGGATTACGGAACACTCTGTAATAATTTACATGGAAAGTGGATCTCTACATAAATAGGTATATAGAATATGTAGATGAACCAGAGTGTGTACACCTTGGACAAGCAACATTCTAACCATTACCCCAATTGAAAAAATTAAAACAACGAACTAGGAGTAATGAGACATAAACTTATGGGGGGGTTTCCTGGCACATTCCATCCAAACTTAAAACCTAGGCAAACAACTTCCAGAACGGCTCTGCTGCCCTAGTACCCAGATTTGGGAATGGAGAAATGCTGCATCCTTGTGGCCGTTTCCCACAACAGCAGCTTTAAACCCACTGCAAAAGGTCACTAAATATTCACCAATTGCAGGTCTGTAAATGACACCGGCCCTACAAAAAATACTGAGGTCGAAAATCGACCAAAAAATTCCAGAGTGCAACCTTCCAAAAAGAAAATTTGAAGAGGTATATTATACTCACACTTTTTTCTTTTTTCACTTAACAGAAAATAAAAAGGTGTGGGAAAATGATGAATTGTAGGAATTTTTACAGACATGTAAACCCAAATTACAAAAACCTATCAGCTCACACCAGTCAGAATGGCCATCAACAAAAATGCTGCAAACAATAAATGCTGACGTGATTGTGGAGAAATGCGTACCCTTGATTCTAAGGGGGACGTGGTAAGAGCCACTGATGAAAGCACAGTTGAGGTGCCTTGAAAAGGTCAACGTTGAGCTACCATACCAGTCAATCAATCATACCCACTGCTGGGTCTATCACGTGAGAAAATGAAAATCAAAAATCACAGGCTGGCAATCCTGCACTCCAGCAATATTTACTATAGGCAACACTTGGAAGCAACGAAAATGTCCATCGACAGAGGAATGCACCAAGAAGAAGTGGTCCATGTACACAATGGAATATTAGCCATGGAAAACTTTGAAGCACTGCTCTTTGAGGCACCATACTTGAGCCTGGAGATAATCACAAAACATGAAGTAGGTCGGAAAACAAAAGACCTATATACTATATTATCACTTACGGCATTATCTAATAACTGACACAGATGAACATATTTCCAAAGAGAAAGACACTCACAGGCTTAGAAAACAAACTATGCTCATCGAAAAGGAAAGAAGGGGGGAAATTGAGAAATGAAGATAAGTGTTACTATACATAAACAAATACATAGTATATACATGTATCAAAAATACCAAACATATAGCAAGGGAGGTCAACGGAACACTGTAATATTTTACATGGGAAGAGGATCTGTACATTAATAGACATACATAATGTACAAATGAACCAGATTGTGTACACCTAGGACAAACAATATTCTAAACTTTACCCAGATTAAAAAAATTTTAAAAACCTAGAAGAAGTAATGAGACATAAACTTATGGGGATTTCTCCTGGCAAATTCCATTCTAATTTGCAACCTAAGACAATGACTTCCAGAAAGGCTCTGCTGCCCTAGTACCCAGATTGGGGAATGGAGAAATGCTACCTCCTTGTGGCCGTTTCCCACAACAGCAGCTTTGAACCCACTGCAAAAGGTCACTAAATTTTCACCAACTTGCAATTCTGTAAATGGCAGCTGCCCTCCAGAAAATTTCCTGGGTCAAAAATCGACCCAAAACTTCCGAAGAGGGCAACCTTGGAAGAAGACAAGTTCAAGAGCTATATTGTACTCACGGTTTTTTCTTTTAAGAGAAAAGAAAAAGGCATAGGAATATGATGAATTTTAAAAATTTTAATGACATGCATACCCATATTACAAAAACCTATCAGCTCCCAGCAGTCAGAATGGCCATTAGGAAAAATGCTGCAAAAGACAAATGGTGAAGGGAGTGTGGAGAAATGCGTACCCTCGGTTGTAAGGGGGGGCATGTAAAGAGCCATTAATGAAAACACAATGTAGGTGCTTTGAAAAGGGAAACATTGAGCTACCAGTCAATCAATCACAACAAATGCTTGGCCTATCACCTGAGAAAATGAGAATCAAAAAGTCACAGGCTGGCAAACCTGTATGCCAGCAAGATTTACCATAGCCAGCACTTGGAAGCAATGAAAATGTCCATCAACCGAGGAATGCACCAAGAAGAATTGGTCCACGTACACAATGGAATATTACTCTAATAATAAATATAAATTCAATTTAAAAACAAACAAAAGCAAGGAGACATCAACATTTGTGGGTTTATCCGGGCACATTGCACTCTAATTTATAACCGAAGAAAACCACTGGCCGGTAGGTCTGTTCTCCTAGTACCAGCAAGGGGACCGTAGAAAGGCTGCCGCTATTTGGCCGATACCTGCAAAAGCAGGTTTAAAGCCTGAGCTAATGGTCATTTCATATGAACAAGTACTGCAGGGCTATAAATGAAACCTGCCCTCAAAATGTCTTGAGGGAGATAATGGCCAAATTATTTCAAATGGTGACACATACTTTAAGAAAACACTTTGAAGAAATAAGCTCTAATCACAGCTGGAAAAACAAAAAGGACATGTCTTAAAGATCAATTTCTACGCATTATGAGACACATGCAAATTCAACCACAAAGAGGTATCAGCTCACACCACTCAGAATAACCATCAGCAAAAACTACAAAGAATAAATGCTGAAGGTGCTGGGAAGAAATACATACCCTCCACTTTAAGTGGGACGTAACCTGGAAAGAGCCACTAAGGAGAACAGAACAGAGGTGCCTTTAAAAGGTAAACATTGAGCTACCATATGACCCAGCAGACCTATTCCTGGACCTATAAACTAAGAAGACAGAATTGGAAGGACACAGGCATGCAAATCTGTATTGCATAGTATTACAATAGCCAACATATGGAAGTAACCAAAAAGTCCCCCGACAGATGGGTGGACAAAGCAGAACTGCTATCTGTACAGATGGAATATGAGCTAGTGAAAAAATGAAACAATGCCATTTGCAGCACCATAGATTGAGTCTAGAAGTAATCACGCAACTTGGAGTAAGTGAGAAAGCGAAAGACACATATCCTATCATATAACATATAGGGGTTACCTAAAAAATGATACAAACAAAGATATTTCCACAGAGAAACACTATCATAGATTCATTAAAAAAACTTATGGTTCACCAAATAGAAAGTTGTGAGGATTGGATACATTACCATATTGAGGTTAACAGAGAGATACAAACACATGTGAAATATGTAATCACCAAAGACCTATGCAATACTAAGAGAAGACTACTCAACATTGTGTCATAACCTACATGGGAAAAGGCTCCGAAGAAGAATAGATATATGTATATGTGTGAAAGAACCACATCTTGCACACCTAGAACAAACAAAACATTGTAATCAAGTTTGCTCTGATAAAAAATAAAAATTAAGTTAAAAATACCAACAAGAAGTAATGAGACATAAATTAAAGGGCGTTTTCCTCTCACATGCCATTCTAATTTACAAGCTAGAACACCACTTCCAGTAAGGCTCTGTTGCCCTAGTAACCAGATTTGGTAAAGGAGAAATGATGCCGCCATGTGGCCGATTCCCGCAAGAGCAGCTTTTAACCCACAGCTAATGGTCACTTACCATTCACAAGGACTCAGGGCTGTAAAGGACACCTGCCCTCAAAATTGTGCTGAGGTAGGGAATGGATAAAAAAATTCAAAACAGGCAAAATTTTCAAGAAGATAGTATGAAGAGGTAAGTTTTACTCACTCTCTTTTTAAAGAAAGGAAAATGGATAAAAGCTCAGCCTCAGGAAGTATTAGACTCATGCAATCTAATCTACAAAAAGTCTTCAACTCACACCAGTCGACTGACCATTGGCAAAAAGTCTACAAACAATAAACGCTGAAGAGGTTTTAGAGAACTGTGTACCCTCTAGCTGCTGGTGAGATGTAAAAGGGTTAAACGCTAATAATGAGAACAGGAAAGAGCTGCGTTTAAAAGGAAAAATTGAGGTACCAGTCAATCCAGCAGGCGCACCAATGAGCCTCTCACCTGAGAAGACCAGAATGAAGAAGACCCGGGCTGCAAAAGCTGCACTGCAGCCTTATTCACAATAGACAAGACAGTGAGGCAACCAAAATGTCCATCTACAGATGAAAGGATAAAGAAGAAGTGGTCCATGTACACAATGAATACTAGCCATGGAAAACAATGAAACACTGCTCTTTGAGGCACCATAGATGATCTTGGAGATAATCACAGAACATGAGGTAAGTCGGAAAGCAAAAGTCCTATATCCTATGATATCACTTATAGGCGTTATCTAATAACTGACACAAATGAACATATTTCCACAGAGAAAGTCAATCACAGACTTATTAAAAAAGAACTATGCTTATCTAAAAGTAAAGGTGGGGGGAATGGATAAATGAAGATTAGCGTTACCATATGTATACAAATACATATTATATACATATATCAAAAAGACCGACCATATAGCAAGGAAGGATTACGGAACACTGTAATAATTTACAAAGGAAGAGGATCTCTACATAAATAGGTATGTAGAATATGTAGATGAACCAGAGTGTGTACACCTTGGACAAGCAACATTCTAACCATTACCCCAATTGAAAAAATTAAAACAACGAACTAGGAGTAATGAGACATAGACTTATGGGGGGTTTTCCTGGCACATTCCATTCAAATTTACAACCTAGACAAACGACTTCCAGAATGGCTCTGCTGCCCTAGTACCCAGATTTGGGAATGGAGAAATGCTGCATCCTTGTGGCCGTTTCCCACAACAGCAGCTTTAAACCCACTGCAAAAAGTCACTAAATATTCACCAATTGCAGTTCTGTAAATGACACCTGCCCTCCAAAAAATACTGAGGTCGAAAATCGACCAAAAAATTCTAGAGTGCAACCTTCCAAAAAGAAAATTTGAAGAGGTATATTATACTCACACTTTTTTGCTTTTTTCTTTTAACAGAAAAGAAAAAGCCGTGGAAAAATGATGAATTGTAGGAATTTTTACAGACATGTAAACCCAAATTACAAAAACCTATCAGCTCACACCAGTCATAATGGCCATCAAAAAAAATTCTGCCAACAATAAATGCTGACGTGATTGTGGAGAAATGCGTACCCTTGATTCTAAGGGGGACGTGGTAAGAGCCACTAATGAAAGCACAATTGAGTTGCCTTGAGAAGGTAAACGTTGAGCTACCATACCAGTCAATCAATCATACCCACTGCTGGGTCTATCACCTGAGAAAATGAAAGTCAAAAATCACAGGCTGGCAATCCTGCACTCCAGCAATATTTACCATAGGCAACACTTGGAAGCAACGAAAATGTCCATCGACAGAGGAATGCACCAAGAAGAAGTGGTCCATGTACACAATGGAATATTAGCCATGGAAAACATTGAAGCACTGCTCTTTGAGGCCCCATACTTGAGCCTGGAGATAATCACAAAACATGAAGTAGGTCGGAAAGCAAAAGACCTATATACTATATTATCACTTACGGCATTATCTAATAACTGACAAAGATGAACATATTTCCAAAGAGAAAGACACTCACAGGCTTAGAAAACAAACTATGCTCATCGAAAAGGAAAGAAGGGGGGAAATTGAGAAATGAAGATTAGTGTTACTATACATAAACAAATACATAGTATATACATGTATCAAAAATACCAAACATATAGCAAGGGAGGTCAACGGAACACTGTAATATTTTACATGGGAAGAAGATCTGTACATTAATAGACATACATAATGTACAAATGAACCAGATTGTGTACACCTAGGACAAACAATATTCTAAACTTTACCCAGATTAAAAAAATTTTAAAAACCTAGAAGAAGTAATGAGACATAAACTTATGGGGATTTCTCCTGGCAAATTGCATTCTAATTTGCAACCTAAGACAATGACTTCCAGAAAGGCTCTGCTGCCCTAGTACCCAGATTGGGGAATGGAGAAATGCTACCTCCTTGTGGCCGTTTCCCACAACAGCAGCTTTGAACCCACTGCAAAAGGTCACTAAATTTTCACCAACTTGCAATTCTGTAAATGGCAGCTGCCCTCCAGAAAATTTCCTGGGTCAAGAATCGACCCAAAACTTCCGAAGAGGGCAACCTTTGAAGAAGACAAGTTCAAGAGCTATATTGTACTCACGGTTTTTTCTTTTAAGAGAAAAGAAAAAGGCGTAGGAATATGATGAATTTTAAAAATTTTAATGACATGCATACCCATATTACAAAAACCTATCAGCTCACAGCAGTCAGAATGGCCATTAGGAAAAATGCTGCAAAAGACAAATGGTGAAGGGAGTGTGGAGAAATGCGTACCCTCGGTTGTAAGGGGGGGCATGTAAAGAGCCACTAATGAAAACACAATGTAGGTGCTTTGAAAAGGGAAACATTGAGCTACCAGTCAATCAATCACAACAAATGCTTGGCCTATCACCTGAGAAAATGAGAATCAAAAAGTCACAGGCTGGCAAACCTGTATGCCAGCAAGATTTACCATAGCCAGCACTTGGAAGCAATGAAAATGTCCATCAACCGAGGAATGCACCAAGAAGAATTGGTCCACGTACACAATGGAATATTACTCTAATAATAAATATAAATTCAATTTAAAAACAAACAAAAGCAAGGAGACATCAACATTTGTGGGTTTATCCGGGCACATTGCACTCTAATTTATAACCGAAGAACACCACTGGCCGGTAGGTCTGTTCTCCTAGTACCAGCAAGGGGACCGTAGAAAGGCTGCCGCTATTTGGCCGATACCTGCAAAAGCAGGTTTAAAGCCTGAGCTAATGATCATTTCATATGAACAAGTACTGCAGGGCTATAAATGAAACCTGCCCTCAAAATGTCTTGAGGGAGATAATGGCCAAATTATTTCAAATGGTGACACATACTTTAAGAAAACACTTTGAAGAAATAAGCTCTAATCACAGCTGGAAAAACAAAAAGGACATGTCTTAAAGCTCAATTTCTACGCATTATGAGACACATGCAAATTCAACCACAAAGAGGTATCAGCTCACACCACTCAGAATAACCATCAGCAAAAACTACAAAGAATAAATGCTGAAGGTGCTGGGAAGAAATACATACCCTCCACTTTAAGTGGGACGTAACCTGGAAAGAGCCACTAAGGAGAACAGAACAGAGGTGCCTTTAAAAGGTAAACATTGAGCTACCATATGATCCAGCAGACCTATTCCTGAACCTATAAACTAAGAAGACAGAATTGGAAGGACACAGGCATGCAAATCTGTATTGCATAGTATTACAATAGCCAACATATGGAAGTAACCAAAAAGTCCCCCGACAGATGGGTGGACAAAGCAGAACTGCTATCTGTACAGATGGAATATGAGCTAGTGAAAAAATGAAACAATGCCTTTTGCAGCACCATAGATTGAGTCTAGAAGTAATCACACAACTTGGAGTAAGTGAGAAAGCGAAAGACACATAACCTATCATATCACATATAGGGGTTACCTAAAAAATGATACAAACAAAGATATTTCCACAGACAAACACTATCATAGATTCATTAAAAAAACTTATGGTTCACCAAATAGAAAGTTGTGAGGATTGGATACATTACCATATTGAGGTTAACAGAGAGATACAAACACATGTGAAATATGTAATCACCAAAGACCTATGCAATACTAAGAGAAGACTACTCAACATTGTGTCATAACCTACATGGGAAAAGGCTCCGAAGAAGAATAGATATATGTATATGTGTGAAAGAACCACATCTTGCACACCTAGAACAAACAAAACATTGTAATCAAGTTTGCTGTGATAAAAAATAAAAATTAAGTTAAAAATACCAACAAGAAGTAATGAGACATAAATTAAAGGGTGTTTTCCTCTCACATGCCATTCTAATTTACAACCTAGAACACCACTTCCAGTAAGGCTCTGTTGCCCTAGTAACCAGATTTGGTAAAGGAGAAATGCTGCCGCCATGTGGCCGATTCCCGCAAGAGCAGCTTTTAACCCACAGCTAATGGTCACTTACCATTCACAAGATCTCAGGGCTGTAAAGGACACCTGCCCTCAAAATTGTGCTGAGGTAGGGAATGGATAAAAAAAATTCAAAACAGCCAAAATTTTCAAGAAGATAGTATGAAGAGGTAAGTTTTACTCACTCTCTTTTTAAAGAAAGGAAAATGGATAAAAGCTCAGCCTCAGGAAGTATTAGACTCATGCAATCTAATCTACAAAAACTTTTCAACTCACACCAGTCGACTGACCATTGGCAAAAAGTCTACAAACAATAAATGCTGAAGAGGTTTTAGAGAACTGTGTACCCTCTAGCTGCTGGTGAGATGTAAAAGGGTTAAACACTAATAATGAGAAGAGGAAAGAGCTGCGTTTAAAAGGAAAAATTGAGGTACCAGTCAATCCAGCAGGCGCACCAATGGGCCTCTCACCTGAGAAGACCAGAATGAAGAAGACCCGGGCTGCAAAAGCTGCACTGCAGCCTTATTCACAATAGACAAGACAGTGAAGCAACCAAAATGTCCATCTACAGATGAAAGGATAAAGAAGAAGTGGTCCATGTACACAGTGAATACTAGCCATGGAAAACAAAGAAACAATGCTCTTTGAGGCACCATAGATGATCTTGGAGATAATCACAGAACATGAGGTAAGTCGGAAAGCAAAAGTCCTATATCCTATGATATCACTTATAGGCGTTATCTAATAACTGACACAAATGAACATATTTCCACAGAGAAAGTCAATCACAGACTTATTAAAAAAGAACTATGCTTATCTAAAAGTAAAGGTGGGGGGAATGGATAAATGAAGATTAGCGTAACCATATGTATACAAATACATATTATATACATATATCAAAAAGACCGACCATATAGCAAGGAAGGATTACGGAACACTCTGTAATAATTTACATGGAAAGTGGATCTCTACATAAATAGGTATATAGAATATGTAGATGAACCAGAGTGTGTACACCTTGGACAAGCAACATTCTAACCATTACCCCAATTGAAAAAATTAAAACAACGAACTAGGAGTAATGAGACATAAACTTATGGGGGGGTTTCCTGGCACATTCCATCCAAACTTAAAACCTAGGCAAACAACTTCCAGAACGGCTCTGCTGCCCTAGTACCCAGATTTGGGAATGGAGAAATGCTGCATCCTTGTGGCCGTTTCCCACAACAGCAGCTTTAAACCCACTGCAAAAGGTCACTAAATATTCACCAATTGCAGGTCTGTAAATGACACCGGCCCTACAAAAAATACTGAGGTCGAAAATCGACCAAAAAATTCCAGAGTGCAACCT
Organism: Balaenoptera physalus; assembly: GCF_965194825.1. Classification (NCBI taxonomy): domain Eukaryota; kingdom Metazoa; phylum Chordata; class Mammalia; order Artiodactyla; family Balaenopteridae; genus Balaenoptera; species Balaenoptera physalus. The sequence goes on along the minus strand of NW_028125579.1, from coordinate 240,144 downwards.
TCCAAAAAGAAAATTTGAAGAGGTATATTATACTCACACTTTTTTCTTTTTTCACTTAACAGAAAATAAAAAGGTGTGGGAAAATGATGAATTGTAGGAATTTTTACAGACATGTAAACCCAAATTACAAAAACCTATCAGCTCACACCAGTCAGAATGGCCATCAACAAAAATGCTGCAAACAATAAATGCTGACGTGATTGTGGAGAAATGCGTACCCTTGATTCTAAGGGGGACGTGGTAAGAGCCACTGATGAAAGCACAGTTGAGGTGCCTTGAAAAGGTCAACGTTGAGCTACCATACCAGTCAATCAATCATACCCACTGCTGGGTCTATCACGTGAGAAAATGAAAATCAAAAATCACAGGCTGGCAATCCTGCACTCCAGCAATATTTACTATAGGCAACACTTGGAAGCAACGAAAATGTCCATCGACAGAGGAATGCACCAAGAAGAAGTGGTCCATGTACACAATGGAATATTAGCCATGGAAAACTTTGAAGCACTGCTCTTTGAGGCACCATACTTGAGCCTGGAGATAATCACAAAACATGAAGTAGGTCGGAAAACAAAAGACCTATATACTATATTATCACTTACGGCATTATCTAATAACTGACACAGATGAACATATTTCCAAAGAGAAAGACACTCACAGGCTTAGAAAACAAACTATGCTCATCGAAAAGGAAAGAAGGGGGGAAATTGAGAAATGAAGATAAGTGTTACTATACATAAACAAATACATAGTATATACATGTATCAAAAATACCAAACATATAGCAAGGGAGGTCAACGGAACACTGTAATATTTTACATGGGAAGAGGATCTGTACATTAATAGACATACATAATGTACAAATGAACCAGATTGTGTACACCTAGGACAAACAATATTCTAAACTTTACCCAGATTAAAAAAATTTTAAAAACCTAGAAGAAGTAATGAGACATAAACTTATGGGGATTTCTCCTGGCAAATTCCATTCTAATTTGCAACCTAAGACAATGACTTCCAGAAAGGCTCTGCTGCCCTAGTACCCAGATTGGGGAATGGAGAAATGCTACCTCCTTGTGGCCGTTTCCCACAACAGCAGCTTTGAACCCACTGCAAAAGGTCACTAAATTTTCACCAACTTGCAATTCTGTAAATGGCAGCTGCCCTCCAGAAAATTTCCTGGGTCAAAAATCGACCCAAAACTTCCGAAGAGGGCAACCTTGGAAGAAGACAAGTTCAAGAGCTATATTGTACTCACGGTTTTTTCTTTTAAGAGAAAAGAAAAAGGCATAGGAATATGATGAATTTTAAAAATTTTAATGACATGCATACCCATATTACAAAAACCTATCAGCTCCCAGCAGTCAGAATGGCCATTAGGAAAAATGCTGCAAAAGACAAATGGTGAAGGGAGTGTGGAGAAATGCGTACCCTCGGTTGTAAGGGGGGGCATGTAAAGAGCCATTAATGAAAACACAATGTAGGTGCTTTGAAAAGGGAAACATTGAGCTACCAGTCAATCAATCACAACCACTGCTTGGCCTATCACCTGAGAAAATGAGAATCAAAAAGTCACAGGCTGGCAAACCTGTATGCCAGCAAGATTTACCATAGCCAGCACTTGGAAGCAATGAAAATGTCCATCAACCGAGGAATGCACCAAGAAGAATTGGTCCACGTACACAATGGAATATTACTCTAATAATAAATATAAATTCAATTTAAAAACAAACAAAAGCAAGGAGACATCAACATTTGTGGGTTTATCCGGGCACATTGCACTCTAATTTATAACCGAAGAAAACCACTGGCCGGTAGGTCTGTTCTCCTAGTACCAGCAAGGGGACCGTAGAAAGGCTGCCGCTATTTGGCCGATACCTGCAAAAGCAGGTTTAAAGCCTGAGCTAATGGTCATTTCATATGAACAAGTACTGCAGGGCTATAAATGAAACCTGCCCTCAAAATGTCTTGAGGGAGATAATGGCCAAATTATTTCAAATGGTGACACATACTTTAAGAAAACACTTTGAAGAAATAAGCTCTAATCACAGCTGGAAAAACAAAAAGGACATGTCTTAAAGATCAATTTCTACGCATTATGAGACACATGCAAATTCAACCACAAAGAGGTATCAGCTCACACCACTCAGAATAACCATCAGCAAAAACTACAAAGAATAAATGCTGAAGGTGCTGGGAAGAAATACATACCCTCCACTTTAAGTGGGACGTAACCTGGAAAGAGCCACTAAGGAGAACAGAACAGAGGTGCCTTTAAAAGGTAAACATTGAGCTACCATATGACCCAGCAGACCTATTCCTGGACCTATAAACTAAGAAGACAGAATTGGAAGGACACAGGCATGCAAATCTGTATTGCATAGTATTACAATAGCCAACATATGGAAGTAACCAAAAAGTCCCCCGACAGATGGGTGGACAAAGCAGAACTGCTATCTGTACAGATGGAATATGAGCTAGTGAAAAAATGAAACAATGCCATTTGCAGCACCATAGATTGAGTCTAGAAGTAATCACGCAACTTGGAGTAAGTGAGAAAGCGAAAGACACATATCCTATCATATCACATATAGGGGTTACCTAAAAAATGATACAAACAAAGATATTTCCACAGAGAAACACTATCATAGATTCATTAAAAAAACTTATGGTTCACCAAATAGAAAGTTGTGAGGATTGGATACATTACCATATTGAGGTTAACAGAGAGATACAAACACATGTGAAATATGTAATCACCAAAGACCTATGCAATACTAAGAGAAGACTACTCAACATTGTGTCATAACCTACATGGGAAAAGGCTCCGAAGAAGAATAGATATATGTATATGTGTGAAAGAACCACATCTTGCACACCTAGAACAAACAAAACATTGTAATCAAGTTTGCTCTGATAAAAAATAAAAATTAAGTTAAAAATACCAACAAGAAGTAATGAGACATAAATTAAAGGGCGTTTTCCTCTCACATGCCATTCTAATTTACAAGCTAGAACACCACTTCCAGTAAGGCTCTGTTGCCCTAGTAACCAGATTTGGTAAAGGAGAAATGATGCCGCCATGTGGCCGATTCCCGCAAGAGCAGCTTTTAACCCACAGCTAATGGTCACTTACCATTCACAAGGACTCAGGGCTGTAAAGGACACCTGCCCTCAAAATTGTGCTGAGGTAGGGAATGGATAAAAAAATTCAAAACAGGCAAAATTTTCAAGAAGATAGTATGAAGAGGTAAGTTTTACTCACTCTCTTTTTAAAGAAAGGAAAATGGATAAAAGCTCAGCCTCAGGAAGTATTAGACTCATGCAATCTAATCTACAAAAAGTCTTCAACTCACACCAGTCGACTGACCATTGGCAAAAAGTCTACAAACAATAAACGCTGAAGAGGTTTTAGAGAACTGTGTACCCTCTAGCTGCTGGTGAGATGTAAAAGGGTTAAACGCTAATAATGAGAACAGGAAAGAGCTGTGTTTAAAAGGAAAAATTGAGGTACCAGTCAATCCAGCAGGCGCACCAATGAGCCTCTCACCTGAGAAGACCAGAATGAAGAAGACCCGGGCTGCAAAAGCTGCACTGCAGCCTTATTCACAATAGACAAGACAGTGAGGCAACCAAAATGTCCATCTACAGATGAAAGGATAAAGAAGAAGTGGTCCATGTACACAATGAATACTAGCCATGGAAAACAATAAAACACTGCTCTTTGAGGCACCATAGATGATCTTGGAGATAATCACAGAACCTGAGGTAAGTCGGAAAGCAAAAGTCCTATATCCTATGATATCACTTATAGGCGTTATCTAATAACTGACACAAATGAACATATTTCCACACAGAAAGTCAATCCCAGACTTATTAAAAGAGAACTATGCTTATCTAAAAGTAAAGGTGGGGGGAATGGATAAATGAAGATTAGCGTTACCATATGTATACAAATACATATAATATACATATATCAAATACACCGACCATATAGCAAGGAAGGATTATGGAACACTGTAATAATTTACAAAGGAAGAGGATCTCTACATAAATAGGTATGTAGAATATGTAGATGAACCAGAGTGTGTACACCTTGGACAAGCAACATTCTTACCATTACCCCAATTGAAAAAATTAAAACAACGAACTAGGAGTAATGAGACATAGACTTATGGGGGGTTTTCCTGGCACATTCCATTCAAATTTACAACCTAGACAAACGACTTCCAGAATGGCTCTGCTGCCCTAGTACCCAGATTTGGGAATGGAGAAATGCTGCATCCTTGTGGCCGTTTCCCACAACAGCAGCTTTAAACCAACTGCAAAAAGTCACTAAATATTCACCAATTGCAGTTCTGTAAATGACACCTGCCCTCCAAAAAATACTGAGGTCGAAAATCGACCAAAAAATTCTAGAGTGCAACCTTCCAAAAAGAAAATTTGAAGAGGTATATTATACTCACACTTTTTTGCTTTTTTCTTTTAACAGAAAAGAAAAAGCCGTGGAAAAATGATGAATTGTAGGAATTTTTACAGACATGTAAACCCAAATTACAAAAACCTATCAGCTCACACCAGTCATAATGGCCATCAAAAAAAATTCTGCCAACAATAAATGCTGACGTGATTGTGGAGAAATGCGTACCCTTGATTCTAAGGGGGACGTGGTAAGAGCCACTAATGAAAGCACAATTGAGTTGCCTTGAGAAGGTAAACGTTGAGCTACCATACCAGTCAATCAATCATACCCACTGCTGGGTCTATCACCTGAGAAAATGAAAGTCAAAAATCACAGGCTGGCAATCCTGCACTCCAGCAATATTTACCATAGGCAACACTTGGAAGCAACGAAAATGTCCATCGAAAGAGGAATGCACCAAGAAGAAGTGGTCCATGTACACAATGGAATATTAGCCATGGAAAACATTGAAGCACTGCTCTTTGAGGCACCATACTTGAGCCTGGAGATAATCACAAAACATGAAGTAGGTCGGAAAGCAAAACACATATATCCTATATTATCACTTATGGCATTATCTAATAACTGACACAGATGAACATATTTCCAAAGAGAAAGACACTCACAGGCTTAGAAAACAAACTATGCTCGTCTGAAAGGAAAGGAGGGGGAAATTGAGAAATGAACATTAGTGTTACTATACATATACAAATACATAGTATATACATGTATCAAAAACACCGAACATATAGCAAGGGAGGTCGACGGAACACTGTAATATTTTACATGGGAAGAGGATCTGTACATTAATAGACATACATAATGTACAAATGAACCAGATTGTGTACACCTAGGACAAACAATATTCTAAACTTTACCCAGATTAAAAAAATTTTAAAAACCAAGAAGAAGTAATGAGACATAAACTTATGGGGATTTCTCCTGGCAATTTCCATTCTAATTTACAACCTAGGACAATGACTTCCAGAAAGGCTCTGCTGCCCTAGTACCCAGATTGGGGAATGGAGAAATGCTACCTCCTTGTGGCCGTTTCCCACAACAGCAGCTTTGAACCCACTGCAAAAGGTCACTAAATTTTCACCAACTTGCAGTTCTGTAAATGATACCTGCCCTTCAGAAAATTTCTGGGGTCAAAAATCGACCAAAAAATTCAAAAGAGGGCAAGCTTTGAAGAAGACAAGTTCAAGAGCTATATTGTACTCACGGGTTTTTCTTTTAAGAGAAAAGAAAAAGGGGTAGGAATATGACGAATTTAAAAAATTTTAATGACATGCATACCCATGTTACAAAAACCTATCAGCTCACAGCAGTCAGAATGGCCATTAGGAAAAATGCTGCAAAAATTAAACCGTGAAGGGAGTGTGGAGAAATGCGTACCTTCGGTTGTAAGGGGGGGCAGGTAAAGAGCCACTAATGAAAACACAGTGTAGGTGCTTTCAAAAGGGAAACATTGAGCTACCAGTCAATCAATCACAACCACTGCTTGGCCTATCACCTGAGAAAATGAGAATCAAAAAGTCACAGGTTGGCAAACCTGTACGCCAGCAAGATTTACCATAGCCAGCACTTGGAAGCAATGAAAATGTCCATCAACCGAGGAATGCACCAAGAAGATTTGGTCCACGTACATAATGGAATATTACTCTAATAATAAATATAAATTCAATTTAAAAACAAACAAAAGCAAGGAGACATCAACATTTGTGGGTTTATCCGGGCACATTGCACTCTAATTTATAACCAAAGAACACCAGTGGCCAGTAGGTCTGTTCGCCTAGTACCAGGAAGGGGACCGTAGAAAGGCTGCCACTATTTGGCCGATACCTGCAAAAGCAGGTTTAAAGCCTGAGCTAATGGTCATTTCATATGAACAAGTACTGCAGGGCTATAAATGAAACCTGCCCTCAAAATGTCTTGAGGGAGATAATGGCCAAAATATTTCAAATGGTGACACATACTTTAAGAAAACACTTTGAAGAAATAAGCTCTAATCACAGCTGGAAAAACAAAAAGGACATGTCTTAAAGCTCAATTTCTACGCATTATGAGACACATGCAAATTCAACCACAAAGAGGTATCAGCTCACACCACTCAGAATAACCATCAGCAAAAACTACAAAGAATAAATGCTGAAGGTGCTGGGAAGAAATACATACCGTCCACTTTAAGTGGGACGTAACCTGGAAAGAGCCACTAAGGAGAACAGAATAGAGGTGCCTTTAAAAGGTAAACATTGAGCTACCATATGATCCAGCAGACCTATTCCTGGACCTATAAACTAAGAAGACAAAATTGGAAGGACACAGGCACGCAAATCTGTATTGCATAGTATTACGATAGCCAACATATGGAAGTAACCAAAAAGTGCACCGACAGATGGGTGGACAAAGAAGAACTGCTATCTGTACAGATGGAATATGAGCTAGTGAAAAAATGAAACAATGCCATTTGCAGCACCATAGATGATTCTAGAAGTAATCACGCAACTTGGAGTAAGTGAGAAAGCGAAAGACACATATCCTATCATATCACATATAGGGGTTACCTAAAATATTATACAAACAAAGATATTTCCACAGAGAAACACTATCATAGATTCATTAAAAAAACTTATGGTTCACCAAATAGAAAGTTGTGAGGATTGGATACATTACCATATTGAGGTTAACAGAGAGATACAAACACATGTGAAATATGTAATCACCAAAGACCTACGCAATACCAAGAGAAGACTACTGAACATTGTGTCATAACCTACATGGGAAAAGGCTCCGAAGAAGAATAGATATATGTATATGTGTGAAAGAACCACATCTTGCACACCTAGAACAAAAAAATATTGTAATCAAGTTTGCTGTGATAAAAAATAAAAATTAAGTTAAAAATACCAACAAGAAGTAATGAGACATAAATTAAAGGGCGTTTTCCTCTCACATGCTATTCTAATTTACAACCTAGAACACCACTTCCAGTAAGGCTCTGTTGCCCTAGTAACCAGATTTGGTAAAGCAGAAATGCTGCCGCCATGTGGCCGATTCCCGCAAGAGCAGCTTTTAACCCACAGCTAATGGTCACTTACCATTCACAAGATCTCAGGGCTGTAAAGGACACCTGCCCTCAAAATTGTGCTGAGGTAGGGAATGGATAAAAAAAATTCAAAACAGGCAAAATTTTCAAGAAGATAGTATGAAGAGGTAAGTTTTACTCACTCTCTTTTTAAAGAAAGGAAAATGGATAAAAGCTCAGCCTCAGGAAGTATTAGACTCATGCAATCTAATCTACAAAAACTTTTCAACTCACACCAGTCGACTGACCATTGGCAAAAAGTCTACAAACAATAAATGCTGAAGAGGTTTTAGAGAACTGTGTACCCTCTAGCTGCTGGTGAGATGTAAAAGGGTTAAACACTAATAATGAGAAGAGGAAAGAGCTGCGTTTAAAAGGAAAAATTGAGGTACCAGTCAATCCAGCAGGCGCACCAATGGGCCTCTCACCTGAGAAGACCAGAATGAAGAAGACCCGGGCTGCAAAAGCTGCACTGCAGCCTTATTCACAATAGACAAGACAGTGAAGCAACCAAAATGTCCATCTACAGATGAAAGGATAAAGAAGAAGTGGTCCATGTACACAATGAATACTAGCCATGGAAAACAATGAAACACTGCTCTTTGAGGCACCATAGATGATCTTGGAGATAATCACGGAACATGAGGTAAGTCGGAAAGCAAAAGTCCTATATCCTATGATATCACTTATAGGCGTTATCTAATAACTGACACAAATGAACATATTTCCACAGAGAAAGTCAATCACAGACTTATTAAAAAAGAACTATGCTTATCTAAAAGTAAAGGTGGGGGGAATGGATAAATGAAGATTAGCGTAACCATATGTATACAAATACATATTATATACATATATCAAAAAGACCGACCATATAGCAAGGAAGGATTACGGAACACTCGGTAACAATTTACATGGAAAGAGGATCTCTACATAAATAGGTATATACAATATGTAGATGAACCAGAGTGTGTACACCTTGGACAAGCAACATTCTAACCATTACCCCAATTGAAAAAATTAAAACAACGAACTAGGAGTAATGAGACATAAACTTATGGGGGGGTTTCCTGGCACATTCCATCCAAACTTAAAACCTAGGCAAACAACTTCCAGAACGGCTCTGCTGCCCTAGTACCCAGATTTGGGAATGGAGAAATGCTGCATCCTTGTGGCCGTTTCCCACAACAGCAGCTTTAAACCCACTGCAAAAGGTCACTAAATATTCACCAATTGCAGGTCTGTAAATGAAACCGGCCCTCCAAAAAATACTGAGGTCGAAAATCGACCAAAAAATTCCAGAGTGCAACCTTCCAAAAAGAAAATTTGAAGAGGTATATTATACTCACACTTTTTTCTTTTTTCACTTAACAGAAAATAAAAAGGTGTGGGAAAATGATGAATTGTAGGAATTTTTACAGACAATGTAAACCCAAATTACAAAAACCTATCAGCTCACACCAGTCAGAATGGCCATCAACAAAAATGCTGCCAACAATAAATGCTGACGTGATTGTGGAGAAATGCTTACCCTTGATTCTAAGGGGGACGTGGTAAGAGCCACTGATGAAAGCACAGTTGAGGTGCCTTGAAAAGGTCAACGTTGAGCTACCATACCAGTCAATCAATCATACCCACTGCTGGGTCTATCACCTGAGAAAATGAAAATCAAAAATCACAGGCTGGCAATCCTGCACTCCAGCAATATTTACTATAGGCAACACTTGGAAGCAACGAAAATGTCCATCGACAGAGGAATGCACCAAGAAGAAGTGGTCCATGTACACAATGGAATATTAGCCATGGAAAACATTGAAGCACTGCTCTTTGAGGCACCATACTTGAGCCTGGAGATAATCACAAAACATGAAGTAGGTCGGAAAGCAAAAGACCTATATACTATATTATCACTTACAGCATTATCTAATAACTGACAAAGATGAACATATTTCCAAAGAGAAAGACACTCACAGGCTTAGAAAACAAACTATGCTCATCGAAAAAGAAAGAAGGGGGGAAATTGAGAAATGAAGATTAGTGTTACTATACATAAACAAATACATAGTATATACATGTATCAAAAATACCAAACATATAGCAAGGGAGGTCAACGGAACACTGTAATATTTTACATGGGAAGAGGATCTGTACATTAATAGACATACATAATGTACAAATGAACCAGATTGTGTACACCTAGGACAAACAATATTCTAAACTTTACCCAGATTAAAAAAATTTTAAAAACCTAGAAGAAGTAATGAGACATAAACTTATGGGGATTTCTCCTGGCAAATTCCATTCTAATTTGCAACCTAGGACAATGACTTCCAGAAAGGCTCTGCTGCCCTAGTACCCAGATTGGGGAATGGAGAAATGCTACCTCCTTGTGGCCGTTTCCCACAACAGCAGCTTTGAACCCACTGCAAAAGGTCACTAAATTTTCACCAACTTGCAGTTCTGTAAATGATACCTGCCCTCCAGAAAATTTCTGGGGTCAAAAATCGACCAAAAAATTCAAAAGAGGGCAAGCTTTGAAGAAGACAAGTTCAAGAGCTATATTGTACTCACGGGTTTTTCTTTTAAGAGAAAAGAAAAAGGAGTAGGAATATGACGAATTTAAAAAATTTTAATGACATGCATACCCATATTACAAAAACCTATCAGCTCACAGCAGGCAGAATGGCCATTAGAAAAAATGCTGCAAAAATTAAACCGTGAAGGGAGTGTGGAGAAATGCGTACCTTCGGTTGTAAGGGGGGGCAGGTAAAGAGCCACTAATGAAAACACAGTGTAGGTGCTTTGAAAAGGGAAACATTGAGCTACCAGTCAATCAATCACAACCACTGCTTGGCCTATCACCTGAGAAAATGTGAATCAAAAAGTCACAGGTTGGCAAACCTGTACGCCAGCAAGATTTACCATAGCCAGCACTTGGAAGCAATGAAAATGTCCATCAACCGAGGAATGCACCAAGAAGAATTGGTCCACGTACACAATGGAATATTACTCTAATAATAAATATAAATTCAATTTAAAAACAAACAAAAGCAAGGAGACATCAACATTTGTGGGTTTATCCGGGCACATTGCACTCTAATTTATAACCGAAGAACACCAGTGGCCGGTAGGTCTGTTCTCCTAGTACCAGGAAGAGGACCGTAGAAAGGCTGCCACTATTGTGCCGATACCTGCAAAAGCAGGTTTAAAGCCTGAGCTAATGGTCATTTCATATGAACAAGTACTGCAGGGCTATAAATGAAACCTGCCCTCAAAATGTCTTGAGGGAGATAATGGCCAAAATATTTCAAATGGTGACACATACTTTAAGAAAACACTTTGAAGAAATAAGCTCTAATCACAGCTGGAAAAACAAAAAGGACATGTCTTAAAGCTCAATTTCTACGCATTATGAGACACATGCAAATTCAACCACAAAGAGGTATCAGCTCACACCACTCAGAATAACCATCAGCAAAAACTACAAAGAATAAATGCTGAAGGTGCTGGGAAGAAATACATACTGTCCACTTTAAGTGGGACGTAACCTGGAAAGAGCCACTAAGGAGAACAGAATAGAGGTGCCTTTAAAAGGTAAACATTGAGCTACCATATGATCCAACAGACCTATTCCTGGACCTAAAAACTAAGAAGACAAAATTGGAAGGACACAGGCACGCAAATCTGTATTGCATAGTATTACGATAGCCAACATATGGAAGTAACCAAAAAGTGCACCGACAGATGGGTGGACAAAGAAGAACTGCTATCTGTACAGATGGAATATGAGCTAGTGAAAAAATGAAACAATGCCATTTGCAGCACCATAGATGAGTCTAGAAGTAATCACGCAACTTGGAGTAAGTGAGAAAGCGAAAGACACATATCCTATCATATCACATATAGGGGTTACCTAAAAAATGATACAAACAAAGATATTTCCACAGAGAAACACTATCATAGATTCATTAAAAAAACTTATGGTTCACCAAATAGAAAGTTGTGAGGATTGGATACATTACCATATTGAGGTTAACAGAGAGATACAAACACATGTGAAATATGTAATCACCAAAGACCTACGCAATACCAAGAGAAGACTACTCAACATTGTGTCATAACCTACATGGGAAAAGGCTCCGAAGAAGAATAGATATATGTATATGTGTGAAAGAACCACATCTTGCACACCTAGAACAAAAAAATATTGTAATCAAGTTTGCTGTGATAAAAAATAAAAATTAAGTTAAAAATACCAACAAGAAGTAATGAGACATAAATTAAAGGGCGTTTTCCTCTCACATGCTATTCTAATTTACAACCTAGAACACCACTTCCAGTAAGGCTCTGTTGCCCTAGTAACCAGATTTGGTAAAGGAGAAATGCTGCCGCCATGTGGCCGATTCCCGCAAGAGCAGCTTTTAACCCACAGCTAATGGTCACTTACCATTCACAAGATCTCAGGGCTGTAAAGGACACCTGCCCTCAAAATTGTGATGAGGTAGGGAATGGATAAAAAAAATTCAAAACAGGCAAAATTATCAATAAGATAGTATGAAGAGGTAAGTTTTACTCACTCTCTTTTTAAAGAAAGGAAAATGGATAAAAGCTCAGCCTCAGGAAGTATTAGACTCATGCAATCTAATCTACAAAAACTTTTGAACTCACACCAGTCGACTGACCATTGGCAAAAAGTCTACAAACAATAAATGCTGAAGAGGTTTTAGAGAACTGTGTACCCTCTAGCTGCTGGTGAGATGTAAAAGGGTTAAACACTAATAATGAGAACAGGAAAGAGCTGCGTTTAAAAGGAAAAATTGAGGTACCAGTCAATCCAGCAGGCGCACCAATGGGCCTCTCACCTGAGAAGACCAGAATGAAGAAGACCCGGGCTGCAAAAGCTGCACTGCAGCCTTATTCACAATAGACAAGACAGTGAAGCAACCAAAATGTCCATCTACAGATGAAAGGATAAAGAAGAAGTGGTCCATGTACACAATGAATACTAGCCATGGAAAACAATGAAACACTGCTCTTTGAGGCACCATAGATGATCTTGGAGATAATCACAGAACATGAGGTAAGTCGGAAAGCAAAAGTCCTATATCCTATGATATCACTTATAGGCGTTATCTAATAACTGACACAAATGAACATATTTCCACAGAGAAAGTCAATCACAGACTTATTAAAAAAGAACTATGCTTATCTAAAAGTAAAGGTGGGGGGAATGGATAAATGAAGATTAGCGTAACCATATGTATACAAATGCATATTATATACATATATCAAAAAGACCGACCATATAGCAAGGAAGGATTACGGAACACTCTGTAATAATTTACATGGAAAGAGGATCTCTACATAAATAGGTATATAGAATATGTAGATGAACCAGAGTGTGTACACCTTGGACAAGCAACATTCTAACCATTACCCCAATTGAAAAAATTAAAACAACAAACTAGGAGTAATGAGACATAGACTTATGGGGGGTTTTCCTGGCACATTCCATTCAAATTTACAACCTAGACAAACGACTTCCAGAATGGCTCTGCTGCCCTAGTACCCAGATTTGGGAATGGAGAAATGCTGCATCCTTGTGGCCGTTTCCCACAACAGCAGCTTTAAACCCACTGCAAAAAGTCACTAAATATTCACCAATTGAAGTTCTGTAAATGACACCTGCCCTCCAAAAAATACTGAGGTCGAAAATCGACCAAAAAATTCTAGAGTGCAACCTTCCAAAAAGAAAATTTGAAGAGGTATATTATACTCACACTTTTTTGCTTTTTCCTTTTAACAGAAAAGAAAAAGCCGTGGAAAAATGATGAATTGTAGGAATTTTTACAGACATGTAAACCCAAATTACAAAAACCTATCAGCTCACACCAGTCATAATGGCCATCAAAAAAAATTCGGCCAACAATAAATGCTGACGTGATTGTGGAGAAATGCGTACCCTTGATTCTAAGGGGGACGTGGTAAGAGCCACTAATGAAAGCACAATTGAGTTGCCTTGAGAAGGTAAACGTTGAGCTACCATACCAGTCAATCAATCATACCCACTGCTGATTCTATCACCTGAGAAAATGAAAGTCAAAAATCACAGGCTGACAATCCTGCACTCCAGCAATATTTACCATAGGCAACACTTGGAAGCAACGAAAATGTCCATCGAAAGAGGAATGCACCAAGAAGAAGTGGTCCATGTACACAATGGAATATTAGCCATGGAAAACATTGAAGCACTGCTCTTTGAGGCACCATACTTGAGCCTGGAGATAATCACAAAACATGAAGTAGGTCGGAAAGCAAAACACCTATATCCTATATTATCACTTATGGCATTATCTAATAACTGACACAGATGAACATATTTCCAAAGAGAAAGACACTCACAGGCTTAGAAAACAAACTATGCTCATCTGAAAGGAAAGGAGGGGGAAATTGAGAAATGAACATTAGTGTTACTATACATATACAAATACATAGTATATACATGTATCAAAAACACCGAACATATAGCAAGGGAGGTCGACGGAACACTGTAATATTTTACATGCGAAGAGGATCTGTACATTAATAGACATACATAATGTACAAATGAACCAGAATTTGTACACCTAGGACAAACAATATTCTAAACTTTACCCAGATTAAAAAAATTTTAAAAACCAAGAAGAAGTAATGAGACATAAACTTATGGGGATTTCTCCTGGCAATTTCCATTCTAATTTACAACCTAGGACAATGACTTCCAGAAAGGCTCTGCTGCCCTAGTACCCAGATTGGGGAATGGAGAAATGCTACCTCCTTGTGGCCGTTTACCACAACAGCAGCTTTGAACCCACTGCAAAAGGTCACTAAATTTTCACCAACTTGCAGTTCTGTAAATGATACCTGCCCTCCAGAAAATTTCTGGGGTCAAAAATCGACCAAAAAATTCAAAAGAGGGCAAGCTTTGAAGAAGACAAGTTCAAGAGCTATATTGTACTCACGGGTTTTTCTTTTAAGAGAAAAGAAAAAGGTGTAGGAATATGATGAATTTTAAAAATTTTAATGACATGCATACCCATATTACAAAAACCTATCAGCTCACAGCAGTCAGAATGGCCATTAGGAAAAATGCTGCAAAAGACAAATGGTGAAGGGAGTGTGGAGAAATGCGTACCCTCGGTTGTAAGGGGGGGCATGTAAAGAGCCACTAATGAAAACACAATGTAGGTGCTTTGAAAAGGGAAACATTGAGCTACCAGTCAATCAATCACAACAAATGCTTGGCCTATCACCTGAGAAAATGAGAATCAAAAAGTCACAGGCTGGCAAACCTGTATGCCAGCAAGATTTACCATAGCCAGCACTTGGAAGCAATGAAAATGTCCATCAACCGAGGAATGCACCAAGAAGAATTGGTCCACGTACACAATGGAATATTACTCTAATAATAAATATAAATTCAATTTAAAAACAAACAAAAGCAAGGAGACATCAACATTTGTGGGTTTATCCGGGCACATTGCACTCTAATTTATAACCGAAGAACACCACTGGCCGGTAGGTCTGTTCTCCTAGTACCAGCAAGGGGACCATAGAAAGGCTGCCGCTATTTGGCCGATACCTGCAAAAGCAGGTTTAAAGCCTGAGCTAATGGTCATTTCATATGAACAAGTACTGCAGGGCTATAAATGAAACCTGCCCTCAAAATGTCTTGAGGGAGATAATGGCCAAATTATTTCAAATGGTGACACATACTTTAAGAAAACACTTTGAAGAAATAAGCTCTAATCACAGCTGGAAAAACAAAAAGGACATGTCTTAAAGATCAATTTCTACGCATTATGAGACACATGCAAATTCAACCGCAAAGAGGTATCAGCTCACACCACTCAGAATAACCATCAGCAAAAACTACAAAGAATAAATGCTGAAGGTGCTGGGAAGAAATACATACCCTCCACTTTAAGTGGGACGTAACCTGGAAAGAGCCACTAAGGAGAACAGAACAGAGGTGCCTTTAAAAGGTAAACATTGAGCTACCATATGACCCAGCAGACCTATTTCTGGACCTATAAACTAAGAAGACAGAATTGGAAGGACACAGGCATGCAAATCTGTATTGCATAGTATTACAATAGCCAACATATGGAAGTAACCAAAAAGTCCCCCGACAGATGGGTGGACAAAGCAGAACTGCTATCTGTACAGATGGAATATGAGCTAGTGAAAAAATGAAACAATGCCATTTGCAGCACCATAGATTGAGTCTAGAAGTAATCACGCAACTTGGAGTAAGTGAGAAAGCGAAAGACACATAACCTATCATATCACATATAGGGGTTATCTAAAAAATGATACAAACAAATATATTTCCACAGACAAACACTATCATAGATTCATTAAAAAACCTTATGGTTCACCAAATAGAAAGTTGTGAGGATTGGATACATTACCATATTGAGGTTAACAGAGAGATACAAACACATGTGAAATATGTAATCACCAAAGACCTATGCAATACTAAGAGAAGACTACTCAACATTGTGTCATAACCTACATGGGAAAAGGCTCCGAAGAAGAATAGATATATGTATATGTGTGAAAGAACCACATCATGCACACCTAGAACAAACAAAACATTGTAATCAAGTTTGCTGTGATAAAAAATAAAAATTAAGTTAAAAATAACAACAAGAAGTAATGAGACATACATTAAAGGGCGTTTTCCTCTCACATGCCATTCTAATTTACAACCTAGAACACCACTTCCAGTAAGGCTCTGTTGCCCTAGTAACCAGATTTGGTAAAGGAGAAATGATGCCGCCATGTGGCCGATTCCCGCAAGAGCAGCTTTTAACCCACAGCTAATGGTCACTTACCATTCACAAGGACTCAGGGCTGTAAAGGACACCTGCCCTCAAAATTGTGCTGAGGTAGGGAATGGATAAAAAAATTCAAAACAGGCAAAATTTTCAAGAAGATAGTATGAAGAGGTAAGTTTTACTCACTCTCTTTTTAAAGAAAGGAAAATGGATAAAAGCCCAGCCTCAGGAAGTATTAGACTCATGCAATCTAATCTACAAAAAGTCTTCAACTCACACCAGTCGACTGACCATTGGCAAAAAGTCTACAAACAATAAATGCTGAAGAGGTTTTAGAGAACTGTGTACCCTCTAGCTGCTGGTGAGATGTAAAAGGGTTAAACGCTAATAATGGGAACAGGAAAGAGCTGCGTTTAAAAGGAAAAATTGAGGTACCAGTCAATCCAGCAGGCGCACCAATGAGCCTCTCACCTGAGAAGACCAGAATGAAGAAGACCCGGGCTGCAAAAGCTGCACTGCAGCCTTATTCACAATAGACAAGACAGTGAAGCAACCAAAATGTCCATCTACAGATGAAAGGATAAAGAAGAAGTGGTCCATGTACACAATGAATACTAGCCATGGAAAACAATGAAACACTGCTCTTTGAGGCACCATAGATGATCTTGGAGATAATCACAGAACCTGAGGTAAGTCGGAAAGCAAAAGTCCTATATCCTATGATATCACTTATAGGCGTTATCTAATAACTGACACAAATGAACATATTTCCACACAGAAAGTCAATCCCAGACTTATTAAAAGAGAACTATGCTTATCTAAAAGTAAAGGTGGGGGGAATGGATAAATGAAGATTAGCGTTACCATATGTATACAAATACATATAATATACATATATCAAAAACACCGACCATATAGCAAGGAAGGATTACGGAACACTGTAATAATTTACAAAGGAAGAGGATCTCTACATAAATAGGTATGTAGAATATGTAGATGAACCAGAGTGTGTACACCTTGGACAAGCAACATTCTAACCATTACCCCAATTGAAAAAATTAAAACAACGAACTAGGAGTAATGAGACATAGACTTATGGGGGGTTTTCCTGGCACATTCCATTCAAATTTACAACCTAGACAAACGACTTCCAGAATGGCTCTGCTGCCCTAGTACCCAGATTTGGGAATGGAGAAATGCTGCATCCTTGTGGCCGTTTCCCACAACAGCAGCTTTAAACCCACTGCAAAAAGTCACTAAATATTCACCAATTGCAGTTTTGTAAATGACACCTGCCCTCCAAAAAATACTGAGGTCGAAAATCGACCAAAAAATTCTAGAGTGCAACCTTCCAAAAAGAAAATTTGAAGAGGTATATTATACTCACACTTTTTTGCTTTTTTCTTTTAACAGAAAAGAAAAAGCCGTGGAAAAATGATGAATTGTAGGAATTTTTACAGACATGTAAACCCAAATTACAAAAACCTATCAGCTCACACCAGTCATAATGGCCATCAAAAAAAATTCGGCCAACAATAAATGCTGACGTGACTGTGGAGAAATGCGTACCCTTGATTCTAAGGGGGACGTGGTAAGAGCCACTAATGAAAGCACAATGGAGTTGCCTTGAGAAGGTAAACGTTGAGCTACCATACCAGTCAATCAATCATACCCACTGCTGGGTCTATCACCTGAGAAAATGAAAGTCAAAAATCACAGGCTGGCAATCCTGCACTCCAGCAATATTTACCATAGGCAACACTTGGAAGCAACGAAAATGTCCATCGAAAGAGGAATGCACCAAGAAGAAGTGGTCCATGTACACAATGGAATATTAGCCATGGAAAACATTGAAGCACTGCTCTTTGAGGCACCATACTTGAGCCTGGAGATAATCACAAAACATGAAGTAGGTCGGAAAGCAAAACACCTATATCCTATATTATCACTTATGGCATTATCTAATAACTGACACAGATGAACATATTTCCAAAGAGAAAGACACTCACAGGCTTAGAAAACAAACTATGCTCATCGAAAAGGAAAGGAGGGGGAAATTGAGAAATGAACATTAGTGTTACTATACATATACAAATACATATTATATACATGTATCAAAAACACCGAACATATAGCAAGGGAGGTTGACGGAACACTGTAATATTTTACATGGGAAGAGGATCTGTACATTAATAGACATACATAATGTACAAATGAACCAGATTGTGTACACCTAGGACAAACAATATTCTAAACTTTACCCAGATTAAAAAAATTTTAAAAACCAAGAAGAAGTAATGAGACATAAACTTATGGGGATTTCTCCTGGCAATTTCCATTCTAATTTACAACCTAGGACAATGACTTCCAGCAAGGCTCTGCTGCCCTAGTACCCAGATTGGGGAATGGAGAAATGCTACCTCCTTGTGGCCGTTTCCCACAACAGCAGCTTTGAACCCACTGCAAAAGGTCACTAAATTTTCACCAACTTGCAGTTCTGTAAATGATACCTGCCCTCCAGAAAATTTCTGGGGTCAAAAATCGACCAAAAAATTCAAAAGAGGGCAAGCTTTGAAGAAGACAAGTTCAAGAGCTATATTGTACTCACGGGTTTTTCTTTTAAGAGAAAAGAAAAAGGAGTAGGAATATGAGGAATTTAAAAAATTTTAATGACATGCATACCCATATTACAAAAACCTATCAGCTCACAGCAGTCAGAATGGCCATTAGGAAAAATGCTGCAAAAATTAAACCGTGAAGGGAGTGTGGAGAAATGCGTACCTTCGGTTGTAAGGGGGGGGCAGGTAAAGAGCCACTAATGAAAACACAGTGTAGGTGCTTTGAAAAGGGAAACATTGAGCTACCAGTCAATCAATCACAACAAATGCTTGGCCTATCACCTGAGAAAATGAGAATCAAAAAGTCACAGGCTGGCAAACCTGTACGCCAGCAAGATTTACCATAGCCAGCACTTGGAAGCAATGAAAATGTCCATCAACCGAGGAATGCACCAAGAAGAATTGGTCCACGTACACAATGGAATATTACTCTAATAATAAATATAAATTCAATTTAAAAACAAACAAAAGCAAGGAGACATCAACATTTGTGGGTTTATCCGGGCACATTGCACTCTAATTTATAACCGAAGAACACCACTGGCCGGTATGTCTGTTCTCCTAGTACCAGGAAGGGGACCGTAGAAAGGCTGCCACTATTTGGCCGATACCTGCAAAAGCAGGTTTAAAGCCTGAGCTAATGGTCATTTCATATGAACAAGTACTGCAGGGCTATAAATGAAACCTGCCCTCAAAATGTCTTGAGGGAGATAATGGCCAAAATATTTCAAATGGTGACACATACTTTAAGAAAACACTTTGAAGAAATAAGCTCTAATGACAGCTGGAAAAACAAAAAGGACATGTCTTAAAGCTCAATTTCTACGCATTATGAGACACATGCAAATTCAACCACAAAGAGGTATCAGCTCACACCACTCAGAATAACCATCAGCAAAAACTACAAAGAATAAATGCTGAAGGTGCTGGGAAGAAATACATACCGTCCACTTTATGTGGGACGTAACCTGGAAAGAGACACTAAGGAGAACAGAATAGAGGTGCCTTTAAAAGGTAAACATTGAGCTACCATATGATCCAACAGACCTATTCCTGGACCTATAAACTAAGAAGACAAAATTGGAAGGACACAGGCACGCAAATCTGTATTGCATAGTATTACGATAGCCAACATATGGAAGTAACCAAAAAGTGCACCGACAGATGGGTGGACAAAGAAGAACTGCTATCTGTACAGATGGAATATGAGCTAGTGAAAAAATGAAACAATGCCATTTGCAGCACCATAGATGAGTCTAGAAGTAATCACGCAACTTGGAGTAAGTGAGAAAGCGAAAGACACATATCCTATCATATCACATATAGGGGTTACCTAAAAAATGATACAAACAAAGATATTTCCACAGAGAAACACTATCATAGATTCATTAAAAAAACTTATGGTTCACCAAATAGAAAGTTGTGAGGATTGGATACATTACCATATTGAGGTTAACAGAGAGATACAAACACATGTGAAATATGTAATCACCAAAGACCTACGCAATACCAAGAGAAGACTACTCAACATTGTGTCATAACCTACATGGGAAAAGGCTCCGAAGAAGAATAGATATATATATATGTGTGAAAGAACCACATCTTGCACACCTAGAACAAAAAAATATTGTAATCAAGTTTGCTGTGATAAAAAATAAAAATTAAGTTAAAAATACCAACAAGAAGTAATGAGACATAAATTAAAGGGCGTTTTCCTCTCACATGCCATTCTAATTTACAACCTAGAACACCACTTCCAGTAAGGCTCTGTTGCCCTAGTAATCAGATTTGGTAAAGGAGAAATGCTGCCGCCATGTGGCCGATTCCCGCAAGAGCAGCTTTTAACCCACAGCTAATGGTCACTTACCATTCACAAGATCTCAGGGCTGTAAAGGACACCTGCCCTCAAAATTGTGCTGAGGTAGGGAATGGATAAAAAAAATTCAAAACAGGCAAAATTTTCAAGAAGATAGTATGAAGAGGTAAGTTTTACTCACTCTCTTTTTAAAGAAAGGAAAATGGATAAAAGCTCAGCCTCAGGAAGTATTAGACTCATGCAATCTAATCTACAAAAACTTTTCAACTCACACCAGTCGACTGACCATTGGCAAAAAGTCTACAAACAATAAATGCTGAAGAGGTTTTAGAGAACTGTGTACCCTCTAGCTGCTGGTGAGATGTAAAAGGGTTAAACACTAATAATGAGAAGAGAAAAGAGCTGCGTTTAAAAGGAAAAATTGAGGTACCAGTCAATCCAGCAGGCGCACCAATGGGCCTCTCACCTGAGAAGACCAGAATGAAGAAGACCCGGGCTGCAAAAGCTGCACTGCAGCCTTATTCACAATAGACAAGACAGTGAAGCAACCAAAATGTCCATCTACAGATGAAAGGATAAAGAAGAAGTGGTCCATATACACAATGAATACTAGCCATGGAAAACAATGAAACACTGCTCTTTGAGGCACCATAGATGATCTTGGAGATAATCACAGAACATGACGTAAGTCGGAAAGCAAAAGTCCTATGTCCTATGATATCACTTATAGGCGTTATCTAATAACTGACACAAATGAACATATTTCCACAGAGAAAGTCAATCACAGACTTATTAAAAAAGAACTATGCTTATCTAAAAGTAAAGGTGGGGGGAATGGATAAATGAAGATTAGCGTAACCATATGTATACAAATACATATTATATACATATATCAAAAAGACCGACCATATAGCAAGGAAGGATTACGGAACACTCTGTAATAATTTACATGGAAAGAGGATCTCTACATAAATAGGTATATAGAATATGTAGATGAACCAGAGTGTGTACACCTTGGACAAGCAACATTCTAACCATTACCCCAATTGAAAAAATTAAAACAACGAACTAGGAGTAATGAGACATAAACTTATGGGGGGTTTTCCTGGCACATTCCATCCAAACTTAAAACCTAGGCAAACAACTTCCAGAACGGCTCTGCTGCCCTAGTACCCAGATTTGGGAATGGAGAAATGCTGCATCCTTGTGGCCGTTTCCCACAACAGCAGCTTTAAACCCACTGCAAAAGGTCACTAAATATTCACCAATTGCAGGTCTGTAAATGACACCGGCCCTCCAAAAAATACTGAGGTCGAAAATCGACCAAAAAATTCCAGAGTGCAACCTTCCAAAAAGAAAATTTGAAGAGGTATATTATACTCACACTTTTTTCTTTTTTCACTTAACAGAAAATAAAAAGGTGTGGGAAAATGATGAATTGTAGGAATTTTTACAGACATGTAAACCCAAATTACAAAAACCTATCAGCTCACACCAGTCAGAATGGCCATCAACAAAAATGCTGCAAACAATAAATGCTGACGTGATTGTGGAGAAATGCGTACCCTTGATTCTAAGGGGGACGTGGTAACAGCCACTGATGAAAGCACAGTTGAGGTGCCTTGAAAAGGTCAACGTTGAGCTACCATACCAGTCAATCAATCATACCCACTGCTGGGTCTATCACCTGAGAAAATGAAAATCAAAAATCACAGGATGGCAATCCTGCACTCCAGCAATATTTACTATAGGCAACACTTGGAAGCAACGAAAATGTCCATCGACAGAGGAATGCACCAAGAAGAAGTGGTCCATGTACACAATGGAATATTAGCCATGGAAAACATTGAAGCACTGCTCTTTGAGGCACCATACTTGAGCCTGGAGATAATCACAAAACATGAAGTAGGTCGGAAAGCAAAAGACCTATATACTATATTATCACTTACGGCATTATCTAATAACTGACACAGATGAACATATTTCCAAAGAGAAAGACACTCACAGGCTTAGAAAACAAACTATGCTCATCGAAAAGGAAAGAAGGGGGGAAATTGAGAAATGAAGATTAGCGTTACTATACATAAACAAATACATAGTATATACATGTATCAAAAATACCAAACATATAGCAAGGGAGGTCAACGGAACACTGTAATATTTTACATGGGAAGAGGATCTGTGCATTAATAGACATACATAATGTACAAATGAACCAGATTGTGTACACCTAGGACAAACAATATTCTAAACTTTACCCAGATTAAAAAAATTTTAAAAACCTAGAAGAAGTAATGAGACATAAACTTATGGGGATTTCTCCTGGCAAATTCCATTCTAATTTGCAACCTAGGACAATGACTTCCAGAAAGGTTCTGCTGCCCTAGTACCCAGATTGGGGAATGGAGAAATGCTACCTCCTTGTGGCCGTTTCCCACAACAGCAGCTTTGAACCCACTGCAAAAGGTCACTAAATTTTCACCAACTTGCAATTCTGTAAATGGCAGCGGCCCTCCAGAAAATTTCCTGGGTCAAAAATCGACCCAAAACTTCCGAAGAGGGCAACCTTGGAAGAAGACAAGTTCAAGAGCTATATTGTACTCACGGTTTTTTCTTTTAGGAGAAAAGAAAAAGGCGTAGGAATATGATGAATTTTAAAAATTTTAATGACATGCATACCCATATTACAAAAACCTATCAGCTCACAGCAGTCAGAATGGCCATTAGGATAAATGCTGCAAAAGACAAATGGTGAAGGGAGTGTGGAGAAATGCGTACCCTCGGTTGTAAGGGGGGGCATGTAAAGAGCCACTAATGAAAACACAATGTAGGTGCTTTGAAAAGGGAAACATTGAGCTACCAGTCAATCAATCACAACAAATGCTTGGCCTATCACCTGAGAAAATGAGAATCAAAAAGTCACAGGCTGGCAAACCTGTATGCCAGCATGATTTACCATAGCCAGCACTTGGAAGCAATGAAAATGTCCATCAACCGAGGAATGCACCAAGAAGAATTGGTCCACGTACACAATGGAATATTTCTCTAATAATAAATATAAATTCAATTTAAAAACAAACAAAAGCAAGGAGACATCAACATTTGTGGGTTTATCCGGGCACATTGCACTCTAATTTATAACCGAAGAACACCACTGGCCGGTAGGTCTGTTCTCCTAGTACCAGCAAGGGGACCGTAGAAAGGCTGCCGCTATTTGGCCGATACCTGCAAAAGCAGGTTTAAAGCCTGAGGTAATGGTCATTTCATATGAACAAGTACTGCAGGGCTATAAATGAAACCTGCCCTCAAAATGTCTTGAGGGAGATAATGGCCAAATTATTTCAAATGGTGACACATACTTTAAGAAAACACTTTGAAGAAATAAGCTCTAATCACAGCTGGAAAAACAAAAAGGACATGTCTTAAAGATCAATTTCTACGCATTATGAGACACATGCAAATTCAACCGCAAAGAGGTATCAGCTCACACCACTCAGAATAACCATCAGCAAAAACTACAAAGAATAAATGCTGAAGGTGCTGGGAAGAAATACATACCCTCCACTTTAAGTGGGACGTAACCTGGAAAGAGCCACTAAGGAGAACAGAACAGAGGTGCCTTTAAAAGGTAAACATTGAGCTACCATATGACCCAGCAGACCTATTCCTGGACCTATAAACTAAGAAGACAGAATTGGAAGGACACAGGCATGCAAATCTGTATTGCATAGTATTACAATAGCCAACATATGGAAGTAACCAAAAAGTCCCCCGACAGATGGGTGGACAAAGCAGAACTGCTATCTGTACAGATGGAATATGAGCTAGTGAAAAAATGAAACAATGCCATTTGCAGCACCATAGATTGAGTCTAGAAGTAATCACGCAACTTGGAGTAAGTGAGAAAGCGAAAGACACATAACCTATCATATCACATATAGGGGTTACCTAAAAAATGATACAAACAAAGATATTTCCACAGACAAACACTATCATAGATTCATTAAAAAAACTTATGGTTAACCAAATAGAAAGTTGTGAGGATTGGATACATTACCATATTGAGGTTAACAGAGAGATACAAACACATGTGAAATATGTAATCACCAAAGACCTATGCAATACTAAGAGAAGACTACTCAACATTGTGTCATAACCTACATGGGAAAAGGCTCCGAAGAAGAATAGATATATGTATATGTGTGTAAGAACCACATCTTGCACACCTAGAACAAACAAAACATTGTAATCAAGTTTGCTGTGATAAAAAATAAAAATTAAGTTAAAAATACCAACAAGAAGTAATGAGACATAAATTAAAGGGCGTTTTCCTCTCACATGCCATTCTAATTTACAACCTAGAGCACCACTTCCAGTAAGGCTCTGTTGCCCTAGTAACCAGATTTGGTAAAGGAGAAATGATGCCGCCATGTGGCCGATTCCCGCAAGAGCAGCTTTTAACCCACAGCTAATGGTCACTTACCATTCACAAGGACTCAGGGCTGTAAAGGACACCTGCCCTCAAAATTGTGCTGAGGTAGGGAATGGATAAAAAAATTCAAAACAGGCAAAATTTTCAAGAAGATAGTATGAAGAGGTAAGTTTTACTCACTCTCTTTTTAAAGAAAGGAAAATGGATAAAAGCTCAGCCTCAGGAAGTATTAGACTCATGCAATCTAATCTACAAAAAGTCTTCAACTCACACCAGTCGACTGACCATTGGCAAAAAGTCTACAAACAATAAATGCTGAAGAGGTTTTAGAGAACTGTGTACCCTCTAGCTGCTGGTGAGATGTAAAAGGGTTAAACGCTAATAATGAGAACAGGAAAGAGCTGCGTTTAAAAGGAAAAATTGAGGTACCAGTCAATCCAGCAGGCGCACCAATGAGCCTTTCACCTGAGAAGACCAGAATGAAGAAGACCCGGGCTGCAAAAGCTGCACTGCAGCCTTATTCACAATAGACAAGACAGTGAAGCAACCAAAATGTCCATCTACAGATGAAAGGATAAAGAAGAAGTGGTCCATGTACACAATGAATACTAGCCATGGAAAACAATGAAACACTGCTCTTTGAGGCACCATAGATGATCTTGGAGATAATCACAGAACCTGAGGTAAGTCGGAAAGCAAAAGTCCTATATCCTATGATATCACTTATAGGCGTTATCTAATAACTGACACAAATGAACATATTTCCACACAGAAAGTCAATCCCAGACTTATTAAAAGAGAACTATGCTTATCTAAAAGTAAAGGTGGGGGGAATGGATAAATGAAGATTAGCGTTACCATATGTATACAAATACATATAATATACATATATCAAAAACACCGACCATATAGCAAGGAAGGATTACGGAACACTGTAATAATTTACAAAGGAAGAGGATCTCTACATAAATAGGTATGTAGAATATGTAGATGAACCAGAGTGTGTACACCTTGGACAAGCAACATTCTAACCATTACCCCAATTGAAAAAATTAAAACAACGAACTAGGAGTAATGAGACATAGACTTATGGGGGGTTTTCCTGGCACATTCCATTCAAATTTACAACCTAGACAAACGACTTCCAGAATGGCTCTGCTGCCCTAGTACCCAGATTTGGGAATGGAGAAATGCTGCATCCTTGTGGCCGTTTCCCACAACAGCAGCTTTAAACCCACTGCCAAAAGTCACTAAATATTCACCAATTGCAGTTCTGTAAATGACACCTGCCCTCCAAAAAATACTGAGGTCGAAAATCGACCAAAAAATTCTAGAGTGCAACCTTCCAAAAAGAAAATTTGAAGAGGTATATTATACTCACACTTTTTTGCTTTTTTCTTTTAACAGAAAAGAAAAAGCCGTGGAAAAATGATGAATTGTAGGAATTTTTACAGACATGTAAACCCAAATTACAAAAACCTATCAGCTCACACCAGTCATAATGGCCATCAAAAAAAATTCGGCCAACAATAAATGCTGACGTGACTGTGGAGAAATGCGTACCCTTGATTCTAAGGGGGACGTGGTAAGAGCCACTAATGAAAGCACAATGGAGTTGCCTTGAGAAGGTAAACGTTGAGCTACCATACCAGTCAATCAATCATACCCACTGCTGGGTCTATCACCTGAGAAAATGAAAGTCAAAAATCACAGGCTGGCAATCCTGCACTCCAGCAATATTTACCATAGGCAACACTTGGAAGCAACGAAAATGTCCATCGAAAGAGGAATGCACCAAGAAGAAGTGGTCCATGTACACAATGGAATATTAGCCATGAAAAACATTGAAGCACTGCTCTTTGAGGCACCATACTTGAGCCTGGAGATAATCACAAAACATGAAGTAGGTCGGAAAGCAAAACACCTATATCCTATATTATCACTTATGGCATTATCTAATAACTGACACAGATGAACATATTTCCAAAGAGAAAGACACTCACAGGCTTAGAAAACAAACTATGCTCATCTGAAAGGAAAGGAGGGGGAAATTGAGAAATGAACATTAGTGTTACTATACATATACAAATACATATTATATACATGTATCAAAAACACCGAACATATAGCAAGGGAGGTCGACGGAACAGTGTAATATTTTACATGGGAAGAGGATCTGTACATTAATAGACATACATAATGTACAAATGAACCAGATTGTGTACACCTAGGACAAACAATATTCTAAACTTTACCCAGATTAAAAAAATTTTAAAAACCAAGAAGAAGTAATGAGACATAAACTTATGGGGATTTCTCCTGGCAATTTCCATTCTAATTTACAACCTAGGACAATGACTTCCAGAAAGGCTCTGCTGCCCTAGTACCCAGATTGGGGAATGGAGAAATGCTACCTCCTTGTGGCCGTTTCCCACAACAGCAGCTTTGAACCCACTGCAAAAGGTCACTAAATTTTCACCAACTTGCAGTTCTGTAAATGATACCTGCCCTACAGAATATTTCTGGGGTCAAAAATCGACCAAAAAATTCAAAAGAGGGCACGCTTCGAAGAAGACAAGTTCAAGAGCTATATTGTACTCACGGGTTTTTCTTTTAAGAGAAAAGAAAAAGGAGTAGGAATATGACGAATTTAAAATATTTTAATGACATGCATACCCATATTACAAAAACCTATCAGCTCACAGCAGTCAGAATGGCCATTAGGAAAAATGCTGCAAAAATTAAACCGTGAAGGGAGTGTGGAGAAATGCGTACCTTCGGTTGTAAGGGGGGGCAGGTAAAGAGCCACTAATGAAAACACAGTGTAGGTGCTTTGAAAAGGGAAACATTGAGCTACCAGTCAATCAATCACAACCACTGCTTGGCCTATCACCTGAGAAAATGAGAATCAAAAAGTCACAGGCTGGCAAACCTGTACGCCAGCAAGATTTACCATAGCCAGCACTTGGAAGCAATGAAAATGTCCATCAACCGAGGAATGCACCAAGAAGAATTGGTCCACGTACACAATGGAATATTACTCTAATAATAAATATAAATTCAATTTAAAAACAAACAAAAGCAAGGAGACATCAACATTTGTGGGTTTATCCGGGCACATTGCACTCTAATTTATAACCGAAGAACACCACTGGCCGGTATGTCTGTTCTCCTAGTACCAGGAAGGGGACCGTAGAAAGGCTGCCACTATTTGGCCGATACCTGCGAAAGCAGGTTTAAAGCCTGAGCTAGTGGTCATTTCATATGAACAAGTACTGCAGGGCTATAAATGAAACCTGCCCTCAAAATGTCTTGAGGGAGATAATGGCCAAAATATTTCAAATGGTGACACATACTTTAAGAAAACACTTTGAAGAAATAAGCTCTAATGACAGCTGGAAAAACAAAAACGACATGTCTTAAACCTCAATTTCTACGCATTATGAGACACATGCAAATTCAACCACAAAGAGGTATCAGCTCACACCACTCAGAATAACCATCAGCAAAAACTACAAAGAATAAATGCTGAAGGTGCTGGGAAGAAATACATACCGTCCACTTTAAGTGGGACGTAACCTGGAAAGAGCCACTAAGGAGAACAGAATAGAGGTGCCTTTAAAAGGTAAACATTGAGCTACCATATGATCCAACAGACCTATTCCTGGACCTATAAACTAAGAAGACAAAATTGGAAGGACACAGGCACGCAAATCTGTATTGCATAGTATTACGATAGCCAACATATGGAAGTAACCAAAAAGTGCACCGACAGATGGGTGGACAAAGCAGAACTGCTATCTGTACAGATGGAATATGAGCTAGTGAAAAAATGAAACAATGCCATTTGCAGCACCATAGATGAGTCTAGAAGTAATCACGCAACTTGGAGTAAGTGAGAAAGCGAAAGACACATATCCTATCATATCACATATAGGGGTTACCTAAAAAATGATACAAACAAAGATATTTCCACAGAGAAACACTATCATAGATTCATTAAAAAAACTTATGGTTCACCAAATAGAAAGTTGTGAGGATTGGATACATTACCATATTGAGGTTAACAGAGAGATACAAACACATGTGAAATATGTAATCACCAAAGACCTACGCAATACCAAGAGAAGACTACTCAACATTGTGTCATAACCTACATGGGAAAAGGCTCCGAAGAAGAAGAGATATATGTATATGTGTGAAAGAACCACATCTTGCACAGCTAGAACAAAAAAATATTGTAATCAAGTTTGCTGTGATAAAAAATAAAAATTAAGTTAAAAATACCAACAAGAAGTAATGAGACATAAATTAAAGGGCGTTTTCCTCTCACATGCCATTCTAATTTACAACCTAGAACACCACTTCCAGTAAGGCTCTGTTGCCCTAGTAACCAGATTTGGTAAAGGAGAAATGCTGCCGCCATGTGGCCGATTCCCGCAAGAGCAGCTTTTAACCCACAGCTAATGGTCACATACCATTCACAAGATCTCAGGGCTGTAAATGACACCTGCCCTCAAAATTGTGCTGAGGTAGGGAATGGATAAAAAAATTCAAAACAGGCAAAATTTTCAAGAAGATAGTATGAAGAGGTAAGTTTTACTCACTCTCTTTTTAAAGAAAGGAAAATGGATAAAAGCTCAGCCTCAGGAAGTATTAGACTCATGCAATCTAATCTACAAAAACTTTTCAACTCACACCAGTCGACTGACCATTGGCAAAAAGTCTACAAACAATAAATGCTGAAGAGGTTTTAGAGAACTGTGTACCCTCTAGCTGCTGGTGAGATGTAAAAGGGTTAAACACTAATAATGAGAAGAGAAAAGAGCTGCGTTTAAAAGGAAAAATTGAGGTACCAGTCAATCCAGCAGGCGCACCAATGGGCCTCTCACCTGAGAAGACCAGAATGAAGAAGACCCGGGCTGCAAAAGCTGCACTGCAGCCTTATTCACAATAGACAAGACAGTGAAGCAACCAAAATGTCCATCTACAGATGAAAGGATAAAGAAGAAGTGGTCCATATACACAATGAATACTAGCCATGGAAAACAATGAAACACTGCTCTTTGAGGCACCATAGATGATCTTGGAGATAATCACAGAACATGAGGTAAGTCGGAAAGCAAAAGTCCTATATCCTATGATATCACTTATACGCGTTATCTAATAACTGACACAAATGAACATATTTCCACAGAGAAAGTCAATCACAGACTTATTAAAAAAGAACTATGCTTATCTAAAAGTAAAGGTGGGGGGAATGGATAAATGAAGATTAGCGTAACCATATGTATACAAATACATATTATATACATATATCAAAAAGACCGACCATATAGCAAGGAAGGATTACGGAACACTCTGTAATAATTTACATGGAAAGAGGATCTCTACATAAATAGGTATATAGAATATGTAGATGAACCAGAGTGTGTACACCTTGGACAAGCAACATTCTAACCATTACCCCAATTGAAAAAATTAAAACAACGAACTAGGAGTAATGAGACATAAACTTAAGGGGGGTTTTCCTGGCACATTCCATCCAAACTTAAAACCTAGGCAAACAACTTCCAGAACGGCTCTGCTGCCCTAGTACCCAGATTTGGGAATGGAGAAATGCTGCATCCTTGTGGCCGTTTCCCACAACAGCAGCTTTAAACCCACTGCAAAAGGTCACTAAATATTCACCAATTGCAGGTCTGTAAATGACACCGGCCCTCCAAAAAATACTGAGGTCGAAAATCGACCAAAAAATTCCAGAGTGCAACCTTCCAAAAAGAAAATTTGAAGAGGTATATTATACTCACACTTTTTTCTTTTTTCACTTAACAGAAAATAAAAAGGTGTGGGAAAATGATGAATTGTAGGAATTTTTACAGACATGTAAACCCAAATTACAAAAACCTATCAGCTCACACCAGTCAGAATGGCCATCAACAAAAATGCTGCAAACAATAAATGCTGACGTGATTGTGGAGAAATGCGTACCCTTGATTCTAAGGGGGACGTGGTAACAGCCACTGATGAAAGCACATTTGAGGTGCCTTGAAAAGGTCAACGTTGAGCTACCATACCAGTCAATCAATCATACCCACTGCTGGGTCTATCACCTGAGAAAATGAAAATCAAAAATCACAGGATGGCAATCCTGCACTCCAGCAATATTTACTATAGGCAACACTTGGAAGCAACGAAAATGTCCATCGACAGAGGAATGCACCAAGAAGAAGTGGTCCATATACACAATGGAATATTAGCCATGGAAAACATTGAAGCACTGCTCTTTGAGGCACCATACTTGAGCCTGGAGATAATCACAAAACATGAAGTAGGTCGGAAAGCAAAAGACCTATATACTATATTATCACTTACGGCATTATCTAATAACTGACACAGATGAACATATTTCCAAAGAGAAAGACACTCACAGGCTTAGAAAACAAACTATGCTCATCGAAAAGGAAAGAAGGGGGGAAATTGAGAAATGAAGATTAGCGTTACTATACATAAACAAATACATAGTATATACATGTATCAAAAATACCAAACATATAGCAAGGGAGGTCAACGGAACACTGTAATATTTTACATGGGAAGAGGATCTGTACATTAATAGACATACATAATGTACAAATGAACCAGATTGTGTACACCTAGGACAAACAATATTCTAAACTTTACCCAGATTAAAAAAAATTTAAAAACCTAGAAGAAGTAATGAGACATAAACTTATGGGGATTTCTCCTGGCAAATTCCATTCTAATTTGCAACCTAGGACAATGACTTCCAGAAAGGCTCTGCTGCCCTAGTACCCAGATTGGGGAATGGAGAAATGCTACCTCCTTGTGGCCGTTTCCCACAACAGCAGCTTTGAACCCACTGCAAAAGGTCACTAAATTTTCACCAACTTGCAATTCTGTAAATGGCAGCTGCCCTCCAGAAAATTTCCTGGGTCAAAAATCGACCCAAAACTTCCGAAGAGGGCAACCTTGGAAGAAGACAAGTTCAAGAGCTATATTGTACTCACGGTTTTTTCTTTTAAGAGAAAAGAAAAAGGCGTAGGAATATGATGAATTTTAAAAATTTTAATGACATGCATACCCATATTACAAAAACCTATCAGCTCACAGCAGTCAGAATGGCCATTAGGAAAAATGCTGTAAAAGACAAATGGTGAAGGGAGTGTGGAGAAATGCGTACCCTCGGTTGTAAGGGGGGGCATGTAAAGAGCCACTAATGAAAACACAATGTAGGTGCTTTGAAAAGGGAAACATTGAGCTACCAGTCAATCAATCACAACCACTGCTTGGCCTATCACCTGAGAAAATGAGAATCAAAAAGTCACAGGCTGGCAAACCTGTACGCCAGCAAGATTTACCATAGCCAGCACTTGGAAGCAATGAAAATGTCCATCAACCGAGGAATGCACCAAGAAGAATTGGTCCACGTACACAATGGAATATTACTCTAATAATAAATATAAATTCAATTTAAAAACAAACAAAAGCAAGGAGACATCAACATTTGTGGGTTTATCCGGGCACATTGCACTCTAATTTATAACCGAAGAACACCACTGGCCGGTATGTCTGTTCTCCTAGTACCAGGAAGGGGACCGTAGAAAGGCTGCCACTATTTGGCCGATACTTGCAAAAGCAGGTTTAAAGCCTGAGCTAATGGTCATTTCATATGAACAAGTACTGCAGGGCTATAAATGAAACCTGCCCTCAAAATGTCTTGAGGGAGATAATGGCCAAAATATTTCAAATGGTGACACATACTTTAAGAAAACACTTTGAAGAAATAAGCTCTAATGACAGCTGGAAAAACAAAAACGACATGTCTTAAACCTCAATTTCTACGCATTATGAGACACATGCAAATTCAACCACAAAGAGGTATCAGCTCACACCACTCAGAATAACCATCAGCAAAAACTACAAAGAATAAATGCTGAAGGTTCTGGGAAGAAATACATACCGTCCACTTTAAGTGGGACGTAACCTGGAAAGAGCCACTAAGGAGAACAGAATAGAGGTGCCTTTAAAAGGTAAACAGTGAGCTACCATATGATCCAACAGACCTATTCCTGGACCTATAAACTAAGAAGACAAAATTGGAAGGACACAGGCACGCAAATCTGTATTGCATGGTATTACGATAGCCAACATATGGAAGTAACCAAAAAGTGCACCGACAGATGGGTGGACAAAGCAGAACTGCTATCTGTACAGATGGAATATGAGCTAGTGAAAAAATGAAACAATGCCATTTGCAGCACCATAGATGAGTCTAGAAGTAATCACGCAACTTGGAGTAAGTGAGAAAGCGAAAGACACATATCCTATCATATCACATATAGGGGTTACCTAAAAAATGATACAAACAAAGATATTTCCACAGAGAAACACTATCATAGATTCATTAAAAAAACTTATGGTTCACCAAATAGAAAGTTGTGAGGATTGGATACATTACCATATTGAGGTTAACAGAGAGATACAAACACATGTGAAATATGTAATCACCAAAGACCTACGCAATACCAAGAGAAGACTACTCAACATTGTGTCATAACCTACATGGGAAAAGGCTCCGAAGAAGAAGAGATATATGTATATGTGTGAAAGAACCACATCTTGCACACCTAGAACAAAAAAATATTGTAATCAAGTTTGCTGTGATAAAAAATAAAAATTAAGTTAAAAATACCAACAAGAAGTAATGAGACATAAATTAAAGGGCGTTTTCCTCTCACATGCCATTCTAATTTACAACCTAGAACACCACTTCCAGTAAGGCTCTGTTGCCCTAGTAACCAGATTTGGTAAAGGAGAAATGCTGCCGCCATGTGGCCGATTCCCGCAAGAGCAGCTTTTAACCCACAGCTAATGGTCACTTACCATTCACAAGATCTCAGGGCTGTAAAGGAAACCTGCCCTCAAAATTGTGCTGAGGTAGGGAATGGATAAAAAAATTCAAAACAGGCAAAATTTTCAAGAAGATAGTATGAAGAGGTAAGTTTTACTCACTCTCTTTTTAAAGAAAGGAAAATGGATAAAAGCTCAGCCTCAGGAAGTATTAGACTCATGCAATCTAATCTACAAAAACTTTTCAACTCACACCAGTCGACTGACCATTGGCAAAAAGTCTACAAACAATAAATGCTGAAGAGGTTTTAGAGAACTGTGTACCCTCTAGCTGCTGGTGAGATGTAAAAGGGTTAAACACTAATAATGAGAAGAGAAAAGAGCTGCGTTTAAAAGGAAAAATTGAGGTACCAGTCAATCCAGCAGGCGCACCAATGGGCCTCTCACCTGAGAAGACCAGAATGAAGAAGACCCGGGCTGCAAAAGCTGCACTGCAGCCTTATTCACAATAGACAAGACAGTGAAGCAACCAAAATGTCCATCTACAGATGAAAGGATAAAGAAGAAGTGGTCCATATACACAATGAATACTAGCCATGGAAAACAATGAAACACTGCTCTTTGAGGCACCATAGATGATCTTGGAGATAATCACAGAACATGAGGTAAGTCGGAAAGCAAAAGTCCTATATCCTATGATATCACTTATACGCGTTATCTAATAACTGACACAAATGAACATATTTCCACAGAGAAAGTCAATCACAGACTTATTAAAAAAGAACTATGCTTATCTAAAAGTAAAGGTGGGGGGAATGGATAAATGAAGATTAGAGTAACCATATGTATACAAATACATATTATATACATATATCAAAAAGACCGACCATATAGCAAGGAAGGATTACCGAACACTCTGTAATAATTTACATGGAAAGAGGATCTCTACATAAATAGGTATATAGAATATGTAGATGAACCAGAGTGTGTACACCTTGGACAAGCAACATTCTAACCATTACCCCAATTGAAAAAATTAAAACAACGAACTAGGAGTAATGAGACATAAACTTATGGGGGGTTTTCCTGGCACATTCCATCCAAACTTAAAACCTAGGCAAACAACTTCCAGAACGGCTCTGCTGCCCTAGTACCCAGATTTGGGAATGGAGAAATGCTGCATCCTTGTGGCCGTTTCCCACAACAGCAGCTTTAAACCCACTGCAAAAGGTCACTAAATATTCACCAATTGCAGGTCTGTAAATGACACCGGCCCTCCAAAAAATACTGAGGTCGAAAATCGACCAAAAAATTTCAGAGTGCAACCTTCCAAAAAGATAATTTGAAGAGGTATATTATACTCACACTTTTTTCTTTTTTCACTTAACAGAAAATAAAAAGGTGTGGGAAAATGATGAATTGTAGGAATTTTTACAGACATGTAAACCCAAATTACAAAAACCTATCAGCTCACACCAGTCAGAATGGCCATCAACAAAAATGCTGCAAACAATAAATGCTGACGTGATTGTGGAGAAATGCGTACCCTTGATTCTAAGGGGGACGTGGTAACAGCCACTGATGAAAGCACAGTTGAGGTGCCTTGAAAAGGTCAACGTTGAGCTACCATACCAGTCAATCAATCATACCCACTGCTGGGTCTATCACCTGAGAAAATGAAAATCAAAAATCACAGGATGGCAATCCTGCACTCCAGCAATATTTACTATAGGCAACACTTGGAAGCAACGAAAATGTCCATCGACAGAGGAATGCACCAAGAAGAAGTGGTCCATATACACAATGGAATATTAGCCATGGAAAACATTGAAGCACTGCTCTTTGAGGCACCATACTTGAGCCTGGAGATAATCACAAAACATGAAGTAGGTCGGAAAGCAAAAGACCTATATACTATATTATCACTTACGGCATTATCTAATAACTGACACAGATGAACATATTTCCAAAGAGAAAGACACTCACAGGCTTAGAAAACAAACTATGCTCATCGAAAAGGAAAGAAGGGGGGAAATTGAGAAATGAAGATTAGCGTTACTATACATAAACAAATACATAGTATATACATGTATCAAAAATACCAAACATATAGCAAGGGAGGTCAACGGAACACTGTAATATTTTACATGGGAAGAGGATCTGTACATTAATAGACATACATAATGTACAAATGAACCAGATTGTGTACACCTAGGACAAACAATATTCTAAACTTTACCCAGATTAAAAAAAATTTAAAAACCTAGAAGAAGTAATGAGACATAAACTTATGGGGATTTCTCCTGGCAAATTCCATTCTAATTTGCAACCTAGGACAATGACTTCCAGAAAGGCTCTGCTGCCCTAGTACCCAGATTGGGGAATGGAGAAATGCTACCTCCTTGTGGCCGTTTCCCACAACAGCAGCTTTGAACCCACTGCAAAAGGTCACTAAATTTTCACCAACTTGCAATTCTGTAAATGGCAGCTGCCCTCCAGAAAATTTCCTGGGTCAAAAATCGACCCAAAACTTCCGAAGAGGGCAACCTTGGAAGAAGACAAGTTCAAGAGCTATATTGTACTCACGGTTTTTTCTTTTAAGAGAAAAGAAAAAGGCGTAGGAATATGATGAATTTTAAAAATTTTAATGACATGCATACCCATATTACAAAAACCTATCAGCTCACAGCAGTCAGAATGGCCATTAGGAAAAATGCTGTAAAAGACAAATGGTGAAGGGAGTGTGGAGAAATGCGTACCCTCGGTTGTAAGGGGGGGCATGTAAAGAGCCACTAATGAAAACACAATGTAGGTGCTTTGAAAAGGGAAACATTGAGCTACCAGTCAATCAATCACAACAAATGCTTGGCCTATCACCTGAGAAAATGAGAATCAAAAAGTCACAGGCTGGCAAACCTGTATGCCAGCAAGATTTACCATAGCCAGCACTTGGAAGCAATGAAAATGTCCATCAACCGAGGAATGCACCAAGAAGAATTGGTCCACGTACACAATGGAATATTACTCTAATAATAAATATAAATTCAATTTAAAAACAAACAAAAGCAAGGAGACATCAACATTTGTGGGTTTATCCGGGCACATTGCACTCTAATTTATAACCGAAGAACACCACTGGCCGGTAGGTCTGTTCTCCTAGTACCAGCAAGGGGACCGTAGAAAGGCTGCCGCTATTTGGCCGATACCTGCAAAAGCAGGTTTAAAGCCTGAGCTAATGGTCATTTCATATGAACAAGTAATGCAGGGCTATAAATGAAACCTGCCCTCAAAATGTCTTGAGGGAGATAATGGCCAAATTATTTCAAATGGTGACACATACTTTAAGAAAACACTTTGAAGAAATAAGCTCTAATCACAGCTGGAAAAACAAAAAGGACATGTCTTAAAGCTCAATTTCTACGCATTATGAGACACATGCAAATTCAACCACAAAGAGGTATCAGCTCACACCACTCAGAATAACCATCAGCAAAAACTACAAAGAATAAATGCTGAAGGTGCTGGGAAGAAATACATACCCTCCACTTTAAGTGGGACGTAACCTGGAAAGAGCCACTAAGGACAACAGAACAGAGGTGCCTTTAAAAGGTAAACATTGAGCTACCATATGATCCAGCAGACCTATTCCTGGACCTATAAACTAAGAAGACAGAATTGGAAGGACACAGGCATGCAAATCTGTATTGCATAGTATTACAATAGCCAACATATGGAAGTAACCAAAAAGTCCCCCGACAGATGGGTGGACAAAGCAGAACTGCTATCTTTACAGATGGAATATGAGCTAGTGAAAAAATGAAACAATGCCATTTGCAGCACCATAGATTGAGTCTAGAAGTAATCACGCAACTTGGAGTAAGTGAGAAAGCGAAAGACACATAACCTATCATATCACATATAGGGGTTACCTAAAAAATGATACAAACAAAGATATTTCCACAGACAAACACTATCATAGATTCATTAAAAAAACTTATGGTTCACCAAATAGAAAGTTGTGAGGATTGGATACATTACCATATTGAGGTTAACAGAGAGATACAAACACATGTGAAATATGTAATCACCAAAGACCTATGCAATACTAAGAGAAGACTACTCAACATTGTGTCATAACCTACATGGGAAAAGGCTCCGAAGAAGAATAGATATATGTATATGTGTGAAAGAACCACATCTTGCACACCTAGAACAAACAAAACATTGTAATCAAGTTTGCTGTGATAAAAAATAAAAATTAAGTTAAAAATACCAACAAGAAGTAATGAGACATAAATTAAAGGGCGTTTTCCTCTCACATGCCATTCTAATTTACAAGCTAGAACACCACTTCCAGTAAGGCTCTGTTGCCCTAGTAACCAGATTTGGTAAAGGAGAAATGATGCCGCCATGTGGCCGATTCCCGCAAGAGCAGCTTTTAACCCACAGCTAATGGTCACTTACCATTCACAAGATCTCAGGGCTGTAAAGGACACCTGCCCTCAAAATTGTGCTGAGGTAGGGAATGGATAAAAAAATTCAAAACAGGCAAAATTTTCAAGAAGATAGTATGAAGAGGTAAGTTTTACTCACTCTCTTTTTAAAGAAAGGAAAATGGATAAAAGCTCAGCCTCAGGAAGTATTAGACTCATGCAATCTAATCTACAAAAAGTCTTCAACTCACACCAGTCGACTGACCATTGGCAAAAAGTCTACAAACAATAAATGCTGAAGAGGTTTTAGAGAACTGTGTACCCTCTAGCTGCTGGTGAGATGTAAAAGGGTTAAACGCTAATAATGAGAACAGGAAAGAGCTGCGTTTAAAAGGAAAAATTGAGGTACCAGTCAATCCAGCAGGCGCACCAAAGAGCCTCTCACCTGAGAAGACCAGAATGAAGAAGACCCGGGCTGCAAAAGCTGCACTGCAGCCTTATTCACAATAGACAAGACAGTGAAGCAACCAAAATGTCCATCTACAGATGAAAGGATAAAGAAGAAGTGGTCCATGTACACAATGAATACTAGCCATGGAAAACAATGAAACACTGCTCTTTGAGGCACCATAGATGATCTTGGAGATAATCACAGAACCTGAGGTAAGTCGGAAAGCAAAAGTCCTATATCCTATGATATCACTTATAGGCGTTATCTAATAACTGACACAAATGAACATATTTCCACACAGAAAGTCAATCCCAGACTTATTAAAAGAGAACTATGCTTATCTAAAAGTAAAGGTGGGGGGAATGGATAAATGAAGATTAGCGTTACCATATGTATACAAATACATATAATATACATATATCAAAAACACCGACCATATAGCAAGGAAGGATTACGGAACACTGTAATAATTTACAAAGGAAGAGGATCTCTACATAAATAGGTATGTAGAATATGTAGATGAACCAGAGTGTGTACACCTTGGACAAGCAACATTCTAACCATTACCCCAATTGAAAAAATTAAAACAACGAACTAGGAGTAATGAGACATAGACTTATGGGGGGTTTTCCTGGCACATTCCATTCAAATTTACAACCTAGACAAACGACTTCCAGAATGGCTCTGCTGCCCTAGTACCCAGATTTGGGAATGGAGAAATGCTGCATCCTTGTGGCCGTTTCCCACAACAGCAGCTTTAAACCCACAGCAAAAAGTCACTAAATATTCACCAATTGCAGTTCTGTAAATGACACCTGCCCTCCAAAAAATACTGAGGTCGAAAATCGACCAAAAAATTCTAGAGTGCAACCTTCCAAAAAGAAAATTTGAAGAGGTATATTATACTCACACTTTTTTGCTTTTTTCTTTTAACAGAAAAGAAAAAGCCGTGGAAAAATGATGAATTGTAGGAATTTTTACAGACATGTAAACCCAAATTACAAAAACCTATCAGCTCACACCAGTCATAATGGCCATCAAAAAAAATTCTGCCAACAATAAATGCTGACGTGATTGTGGAGAAATGCGTACCCTTGATTCTAAGGGGGACGTGGTAACAGCCACTGATGAAAGCACAGTTGAGGTGCCTTGAAAAGGTCAACGTTGAGCTACCATACCAGTCAATCAATCATACCCACTGCTGGGTCTATCACCTGAGAAAATGAAAATCAAAAATCACAGGATGGCAATCCTGCACTCCAGCAATATTTACTATAGGCAACACTTGGAAGCAACGAAAATGTCCATCGACAGAGGAATGCACCAAGAAGAAGTGGTCCATATACACAATGGAATATTAGCCATGGAAAACATTGAAGCACTGCTCTTTGAGGCACCATACTTGAGCCTGGAGATAATCACAAAACATGAAGTAGGTCGGAAAGCAAAAGACCTATATACTATATTATCACTTACGGCATTATCTAATAACTGACACAGATGA
The DNA here is from genome assembly GCF_965194825.1 of Balaenoptera physalus. Classification (NCBI taxonomy): domain Eukaryota; kingdom Metazoa; phylum Chordata; class Mammalia; order Artiodactyla; family Balaenopteridae; genus Balaenoptera; species Balaenoptera physalus. Next base: position 199,647 of record NW_028125579.1, on the reverse strand, counting down.
ACATATTTCCAAAGAGAAAGACACTCACAGGCTTAGAAAACAAACTATGCTCATCGAAAAGGAAAGAAGGGGGGAAATTGAGAAATGAAGATTAGCGTTACTATACATAAACAAATACATAGTATATACATGTATCAAAAATACCAAACATATAGCAAGGGAGGTCAACGGAACACTGTAATATTTTACATGGGAAGAGGATCTGTACATTAATAGACATACATAATGTACAAATGAACCAGATTGTGTACACCTAGGACAAACAATATTCTAAACTTTACCCAGATTAAAAAAAATTTAAAAACCTAGAAGAAGTAATGAGACATAAACTTATGGGGATTTCTCCTGGCAAATTCCATTCTAATTTGCAACCTAGGACAATGACTTCCAGAAAGGCTCTGCTGCCCTAGTACCCAGATTGGGGAATGGAGAAATGCTACCTCCTTGTGGCCGTTTCCCACAACAGCAGCTTTGAACCCACTGCAAAAGGTCACTAAATTTTCACCAACTTGCAATTCTGTAAATGGCAGCTGCCCTCCAGAAAATTTCCTGGGTCAAAAATCGACCCAAAACTTCCGAAGAGGGCAACCTTGGAAGAAGACAAGTTCAAGAGCTATATTGTACTCACGGTTTTTTCTTTTAAGAGAAAAGAAAAAGGCGTAGGAATATGATGAATTTTAAAAATTTTAATGACATGCATACCCATATTACAAAAACCTATCAGCTCACAGCAGTCAGAATGGCCATTAGGAAAAATGCTGTAAAAGACAAATGGTGAAGGGAGTGTGGAGAAATGCGTACCCTCGGTTGTAAGGGGGGGCATGTAAAGAGCCACTAATGAAAACACAATGTAGGTGCTTTGAAAAGGGAAACATTGAGCTACCAGTCAATCAATCACAACAAATGCTTGGCCTATCACCTGAGAAAATGAGAATCAAAAAGTCACAGGCTGGCAAACCTGTATGCCAGCAAGATTTACCATAGCCAGCACTTGGAAGCAATGAAAATGTCCATCAACCGAGGAATGCACCAAGAAGAATTGGTCCACGTACACAATGGAATATTACTCTAATAATAAATATAAATTCAATTTAAAAACAAACAAAAGCAAGGAGACATCAACATTTGTGGGTTTATCCGGGCACATTGCACTCTAATTTATAACCGAAGAACACCACTGGCCGGTAGGTCTGTTCTCCTAGTACCAGCAAGGGGACCGTAGAAAGGCTGCCGCTATTTGGCCGATACCTGCAAAAGCAGGTTTAAAGCCTGAGCTAATGGTCATTTCATATGAACAAGTAATGCAGGGCTATAAATGAAACCTGCCCTCAAAATGTCTTGAGGGAGATAATGGCCAAATTATTTCAAATGGTGACACATACTTTAAGAAAACACTTTGAAGAAATAAGCTCTAATCACAGCTGGAAAAACAAAAAGGACATGTCTTAAAGCTCAATTTCTACGCATTATGAGACACATGCAAATTCAACCACAAAGAGGTATCAGCTCACACCACTCAGAATAACCATCAGCAAAAACTACAAAGAATAAATGCTGAAGGTGCTGGGAAGAAATACATACCCTCCACTTTAAGTGGGACGTAACCTGGAAAGAGCCACTAAGGAGAACAGAACAGAGGTGCCTTTAAAAGGTAAACATTGAGCTACCATATGATCCAGCAGACCTATTCCTGGACCTATAAACTAAGAAGACAGAATTGGAAGGACACAGGCATGCAAATCTGTATTGCATAGTATTACAATAGCCAACATATGGAAGTAACCAAAAAGTCCCCCGACAGATGGGTGGACAAAGCAGAACTGCTATCTTTACAGATGGAATATGAGCTAGTGAAAAAATGAAACAATGCCATTTGCAGCACCATAGATTGAGTCTAGAAGTAATCACGCAACTTGGAGTAAGTGAGAAAGCGAAAGACACATAACCTATCATATCACATATAGGGGTTACCTAAAAAATGATACAAACAAAGATATTTCCACAGACAAACACTATCATAGATTCATTAAAAAAACTTATGGTTCACCAAATAGAAAGTTGTGAGGATTGGATACATTACCATATTGAGGTTAACAGAGAGATACAAACACATGTGAAATATGTAATCACCAAAGACCTATGCAATACTAAGAGAAGACTACTCAACATTGTGTCATAACCTACATGGGAAAAGGCTCCGAAGAAGAATAGATATATGTATATGTGTGAAAGAACCACATCTTGCACACCTAGAACAAACAAAACATTGTAATCAAGTTTGCTGTGATAAAAAATAAAAATTAAGTTAAAAATACCAACAAGAAGTAATGAGACATAAATTAAAGGGCGTTTTCCTCTCACATGCCATTCTAATTTACAAGCTAGAACACCACTTCCAGTAAGGCTCTGTTGCCCTAGTAACCAGATTTGGTAAAGGAGAAATGATGCCGCCATGTGGCCGATTCCCGCAAGAGCAGCTTTTAACCCACAGCTAATGGTCACTTACCATTCACAAGATCTCAGGGCTGTAAAGGACACCTGCCCTCAAAATTGTGCTGAGGTAGGGAATGGATAAAAAAATTCAAAACAGGCAAAATTTTCAAGAAGATAGTATGAAGAGGTAAGTTTTACTCACTCTCTTTTTAAAGAAAGGAAAATGGATAAAAGCTCAGCCTCAGGAAGTATTAGACTCATGCAATCTAATCTACAAAAAGTCTTCAACTCACACCAGTCGACTGACCATTGGCAAAAAGTCTACAAACAATAAATGCTGAAGAGGTTTTAGAGAACTGTGTACCCTCTAGCTGCTGGTGAGATGTAAAAGGGTTAAACGCTAATAATGAGAACAGGAAAGAGCTGCGTTTAAAAGGAAAAATTGAGGTACCAGTCAATCCAGCAGGCGCACCAAAGAGCCTCTCACCTGAGAAGACCAGAATGAAGAAGACCCGGGCTGCAAAAGCTGCACTGCAGCCTTATTCACAATAGACAAGACAGTGAAGCAACCAAAATGTCCATCTACAGATGAAAGGATAAAGAAGAAGTGGTCCATGTACACAATGAATACTAGCCATGGAAAACAATGAAACACTGCTCTTTGAGGCACCATAGATGATCTTGGAGATAATCACAGAACCTGAGGTAAGTCGGAAAGCAAAAGTCCTATATCCTATGATATCACTTATAGGCGTTATCTAATAACTGACACAAATGAACATATTTCCACACAGAAAGTCAATCCCAGACTTATTAAAAGAGAACTATGCTTATCTAAAAGTAAAGGTGGGGGGAATGGATAAATGAAGATTAGCGTTACCATATGTATACAAATACATATAATATACATATATCAAAAACACCGACCATATAGCAAGGAAGGATTACGGAACACTGTAATAATTTACAAAGGAAGAGGATCTCTACATAAATAGGTATGTAGAATATGTAGATGAACCAGAGTGTGTACACCTTGGACAAGCAACATTCTAACCATTACCCCAATTGAAAAAATTAAAACAACGAACTAGGAGTAATGAGACATAGACTTATGGGGGGTTTTCCTGGCACATTCCATTCAAATTTACAACCTAGACAAACGACTTCCAGAATGGCTCTGCTGCCCTAGTACCCAGATTTGGGAATGGAGAAATGCTGCATCCTTGTGGCCGTTTCCCACAACAGCAGCTTTAAACCCACAGCAAAAAGTCACTAAATATTCACCAATTGCAGTTCTGTAAATGACACCTGCCCTCCAAAAAATACTGAGGTCGAAAATCGACCAAAAAATTCTAGAGTGCAACCTTCCAAAAAGAAAATTTGAAGAGGTATATTATACTCACACTTTTTTGCTTTTTTCTTTTAACAGAAAAGAAAAAGCCGTGGAAAAATGATGAATTGTAGGAATTTTTACAGACATGTAAACCCAAATTACAAAAACCTATCAGCTCACACCAGTCATAATGGCCATCAAAAAAAATTCTGCCAACAATAAATGCTGACGTGATTGTGGAGAAATGCGTACCCTTGATTCTAAGGGGGACGTGGTAACAGCCACTGATGAAAGCACAGTTGAGGTGCCTTGAAAAGGTCAACGTTGAGCTACCATACCAGTCAATCAATCATACCCACTGCTGGGTCTATCACCTGAGAAAATGAAAATCAAAAATCACAGGATGGCAATCCTGCACTCCAGCAATATTTACTATAGGCAACACTTGGAAGCAACGAAAATGTCCATCGACAGAGGAATGCACCAAGAAGAAGTGGTCCATATACACAATGGAATATTAGCCATGGAAAACATTGAAGCACTGCTCTTTGAGGCACCATACTTGAGCCTGGAGATAATCACAAAACATGAAGTAGGTCGGAAAGCAAAAGACCTATATACTATATTATCACTTACGGCATTATCTAATAACTGACACAGATGAACATATTTCCAAAGAGAAAGACACTCACAGGCTTAGAAAACAAACTATGCTCATCGAAAAGGAAAGAAGGGGGGAAATTGAGAAATGAAGATTAGCGTTACTATACATAAACAAATACATAGTATATACATGTATCAAAAATACCAAACATATAGCAAGGGAGGTCAACGGAACACTGTAATATTTTACATGGGAAGAGGATCTGTACATTAATAGACATACATAATGTACAAATGAACCAGATTGTGTACACCTAGGACAAACAATATTCTAAACTTTACCCAGATTAAAAAAAATTTAAAAACCTAGAAGAAGTAATGAGACATAAACTTATGGGGATTTCTCCTGGCAAATTCCATTCTAATTTGCAACCTAGGACAATGACTTCCAGAAAGGCTCTGCTGCCCTAGTACCCAGATTGGGGAATGGAGAAATGCTACCTCCTTGTGGCCGTTTCCCACAACAGCAGCTTTGAACCCACTGCAAAAGGTCACTAAATTTTCACCAACTTGCAATTCTGTAAATGGCAGCTGCCCTCCAGAAAATTTCCTGGGTCAAAAATCGACCCAAAACTTCCGAAGAGGGCAACCTTGGAAGAAGACAAGTTCAAGAGCTATATTGTACTCACGGTTTTTTCTTTTAAGAGAAAAGAAAAAGGCGTAGGAATATGATGAATTTTAAAAATTTTAATGACATGCATACCCATATTACAAAAACCTATCAGCTCACAGCAGTCAGAATGGCCATTAGGAAAAATGCTGTAAAAGACAAATGGTGAAGGGAGTGTGGAGAAATGCGTACCCTCGGTTGTAAGGGGGGGCATGTAAAGAGCCACTAATGAAAACACAATGTAGGTGCTTTGAAAAGGGAAACATTGAGCTACCAGTCAATCAATCACAACAAATGCTTGGCCTATCACCTGAGAAAATGAGAATCAAAAAGTCACAGGCTGGCAAACCTGTATGCCAGCAAGATTTACCATAGCCAGCACTTGGAAGCAATGAAAATGTCCATCAACCGAGGAATGCACCAAGAAGAATTGGTCCACGTACACAATGGAATATTACTCTAATAATAAATATAAATTCAATTTAAAAACAAACAAAAGCAAGGAGACATCAACATTTGTGGGTTTATCCGGGCACATTGCACTCTAATTTATAACCGAAGAACACCACTGGCCGGTAGGTCTGTTCTCCTAGTACCAGCAAGGGGACCGTAGAAAGGCTGCCGCTATTTGGCCGATACCTGCAAAAGCAGGTTTAAAGCCTGAGCTAATGGTCATTTCATATGAACAAGTAATGCAGGGCTATAAATGAAACCTGCCCTCAAAATGTCTTGAGGGAGATAATGGCCAAATTATTTCAAATGGTGACACATACTTTAAGAAAACACTTTGAAGAAATAAGCTCTAATCACAGCTGGAAAAACAAAAAGGACATGTCTTAAAGCTCAATTTCTACGCATTATGAGACACATGCAAATTCAACCACAAAGAGGTATCAGCTCACACCACTCAGAATAACCATCAGCAAAAACTACAAAGAATAAATGCTGAAGGTGCTGGGAAGAAATACATACCCTCCACTTTAAGTGGGACGTAACCTGGAAAGAGCCACTAAGGACAACAGAACAGAGGTGCCTTTAAAAGGTAAACATTGAGCTACCATATGATCCAGCAGACCTATTCCTGGACCTATAAACTAAGAAGACAGAATTGGAAGGACACAGGCATGCAAATCTGTATTGCATAGTATTACAATAGCCAACATATGGAAGTAACCAAAAAGTCCCCCGACAGATGGGTGGACAAAGCAGAACTGCTATCTTTACAGATGGAATATGAGCTAGTGAAAAAATGAAACAATGCCATTTGCAGCACCATAGATTGAGTCTAGAAGTAATCACGCAACTTGGAGTAAGTGAGAAAGCGAAAGACACATAACCTATCATATCACATATAGGGGTTACCTAAAAAATGATACAAACAAAGATATTTCCACAGACAAACACTATCATAGATTCATTAAAAAAACTTATGGTTCACCAAATAGAAAGTTGTGAGGATTGGATACATTACCATATTGAGGTTAACAGAGAGATACAAACACATGTGAAATATGTAATCACCAAAGACCTATGCAATACTAAGAGAAGACTACTCAACATTGTGTCATAACCTACATGGGAAAAGGCTCCGAAGAAGAATAGATATATGTATATGTGTGAAAGAACCACATCTTGCACACCTAGAACAAACAAAACATTGTAATCAAGTTTGCTGTGATAAAAAATAAAAATTAAGTTAAAAATACCAACAAGAAGTAATGAGACATAAATTAAAGGGCGTTTTCCTCTCACATGCCATTCTAATTTACAAGCTAGAACACCACTTCCAGTAAGGCTCTGTTGCCCTAGTAACCAGATTTGGTAAAGGAGAAATGATGCCGCCATGTGGCCGATTCCCGCAAGAGCAGCTTTTAACCCACAGCTAATGGTCACTTACCATTCACAAGATCTCAGGGCTGTAAAGGACACCTGCCCTCAAAATTGTGCTGAGGTAGGGAATGGATAAAAAAATTCAAAACAGGCAAAATTTTCAAGAAGATAGTATGAAGAGGTAAGTTTTACTCACTCTCTTTTTAAAGAAAGGAAAATGGATAAAAGCTCAGCCTCAGGAAGTATTAGACTCATGCAATCTAATCTACAAAAAGTCTTCAACTCACACCAGTCGACTGACCATTGGCAAAAAGTCTACAAACAATAAATGCTGAAGAGGTTTTAGAGAACTGTGTACCCTCTAGCTGCTGGTGAGATGTAAAAGGGTTAAACGCTAATAATGAGAACAGGAAAGAGCTGCGTTTAAAAGGAAAAATTGAGGTACCAGTCAATCCAGCAGGCGCACCAAAGAGCCTCTCACCTGAGAAGACCAGAATGAAGAAGACCCGGGCTGCAAAAGCTGCACTGCAGCCTTATTCACAATAGACAAGACAGTGAAGCAACCAAAATGTCCATCTACAGATGAAAGGATAAAGAAGAAGTGGTCCATGTACACAATGAATACTAGCCATGGAAAACAATGAAACACTGCTCTTTGAGGCACCATAGATGATCTTGGAGATAATCACAGAACCTGAGGTAAGTCGGAAAGCAAAAGTCCTATATCCTATGATATCACTTATAGGCGTTATCTAATAACTGACACAAATGAACATATTTCCACACAGAAAGTCAATCCCAGACTTATTAAAAGAGAACTATGCTTATCTAAAAGTAAAGGTGGGGGGAATGGATAAATGAAGATTAGCGTTACCATATGTATACAAATACATATAATATACATATATCAAAAACACCGACCATATAGCAAGGAAGGATTACGGAACACTGTAATAATTTACAAAGGAAGAGGATCTCTACATAAATAGGTATGTAGAATATGTAGATGAACCAGAGTGTGTACACCTTGGACAAGCAACATTCTAACCATTACCCCAATTGAAAAAATTAAAACAACGAACTAGGAGTAATGAGACATAGACTTATGGGGGGTTTTCCTGGCACATTCCATTCAAATTTACAACCTAGACAAACGACTTCCAGAATGGCTCTGCTGCCCTAGTACCCAGATTTGGGAATGGAGAAATGCTGCATCCTTGTGGCCGTTTCCCACAACAGCAGCTTTAAACCCACAGCAAAAAGTCACTAAATATTCACCAATTGCAGTTCTGTAAATGACACCTGCCCTCCAAAAAATACTGAGGTCGAAAATCGACCAAAAAATTCTAGAGTGCAACCTTCCAAAAAGAAAATTTGAAGAGGTATATTATACTCACACTTTTTTGCTTTTTTCTTTTAACAGAAAAGAAAAAGCCGTGGAAAAATGATGAATTGTAGGAATTTTTACAGACATGTAAACCCAAATTACAAAAACCTATCAGCTCACACCAGTCATAATGGCCATCAAAAAAAATTCTGCCAACAATAAATGCTGACGTGATTGTGGAGAAATGCGTACCCTTGATTCTAAGGGGGACGTGGTAACAGCCACTGATGAAAGCACAGTTGAGGTGCCTTGAAAAGGTCAACGTTGAGCTACCATACCAGTCAATCAATCATACCCACTGCTGGGTCTATCACCTGAGAAAATGAAAATCAAAAATCACAGGATGGCAATCCTGCACTCCAGCAATATTTACTATAGGCAACACTTGGAAGCAACGAAAATGTCCATCGACAGAGGAATGCACCAAGAAGAAGTGGTCCATATACACAATGGAATATTAGCCATGGAAAACATTGAAGCACTGCTCTTTGAGGCACCATACTTGAGCCTGGAGATAATCACAAAACATGAAGTAGGTCGGAAAGCAAAAGACCTATATACTATATTATCACTTACGGCATTATCTAATAACTGACACAGATGAACATATTTCCAAAGAGAAAGACACTCACAGGCTTAGAAAACAAACTATGCTCATCGAAAAGGAAAGAAGGGGGGAAATTGAGAAATGAAGATTAGCGTTACTATACATAAACAAATACATAGTATATACATGTATCAAAAATACCAAACATATAGCAAGGGAGGTCAACGGAACACTGTAATATTTTACATGGGAAGAGGATCTGTACATTAATAGACATACATAATGTACAAATGAACCAGATTGTGTACACCTAGGACAAACAATATTCTAAACTTTACCCAGATTAAAAAAAATTTAAAAACCTAGAAGAAGTAATGAGACATAAACTTATGGGGATTTCTCCTGGCAAATTCCATTCTAATTTGCAACCTAGGACAATGACTTCCAGAAAGGCTCTGCTGCCCTAGTACCCAGATTGGGGAATGGAGAAATGCTACCTCCTTGTGGCCGTTTCCCACAACAGCAGCTTTGAACCCACTGCAAAAGGTCACTAAATTTTCACCAACTTGCAATTCTGTAAATGGCAGCTGCCCTCCAGAAAATTTCCTGGGTCAAAAATCGACCCAAAACTTCCGAAGAGGGCAACCTTGGAAGAAGACAAGTTCAAGAGCTATATTGTACTCACGGTTTTTTCTTTTAAGAGAAAAGAAAAAGGCGTAGGAATATGATGAATTTTAAAAATTTTAATGACATGCATACCCATATTACAAAAACCTATCAGCTCACAGCAGTCAGAATGGCCATTAGGAAAAATGCTGTAAAAGACAAATGGTGAAGGGAGTGTGGAGAAATGCATACCCTCGGTTGTAAGGGGGGGCATGTAAAGAGCCACTAATGAAAACACAATGTAGGTGCTTTGAAAAGGGAAACATTGAGCTACCAGTCAATCAATCACAACAAATGCTTGGCCTATCACCTGAGAAAATGAGAATCAAAAAGTCACAGGCTGGCAAACCTGTATGCCAGCAAGATTTACCATAGCCAGCACTTGGAAGCAATGAAAATGTCCATCAACCGAGGAATGCACCAAGAAGAATTGGTCCACGTACACAATGGAATATTACTCTAATAATAAATATAAATTCAATTTAAAAACAAACAAAAGCAAGGAGACATCAACATTTGTGGGTTTATCGGGGCACATTGCACTCTAATTTATAACCGAAGAACACCACTGGCCGGTAGGTCTGTTCTCCTAGTACCAGCAAGGGGACCGTAGAAAGGCTGCCGCTATTTGGCCGATACCTGCAAAAGCAGGTTTAAAGCCTGAGCTAATGGTCATTTCATATGAACAAGTAATGCAGGGCTATAAATGAAACCTGCCCTCAAAATGTCTTGAGGGAGATAATGGCCAAATTATTTCAAATGGTGACACATACTTTAAGAAAACACTTTGAAGAAATAAGCTCTAATCACAGCTGGAAAAACAAAAAGGACATGTCTTAAAGCTCAATTTCTACGCATTATGAGACACATGCAAATTCAACCACAAAGAGGTATCAGCTCACACCACTCAGAATAACCATCAGCAAAAACTACAAAGAATAAATGCTGAAGGTGCTGGGAAGAAATACATACCCTCCACTTTAAGTGGGACGTAACCTGGAAAGAGCCACTAAGGACAACAGAACAGAGGTGCCTTTAAAAGGTAAACATTGAGCTACCATATGATCCAGCAGACCTATTCCTGGACCTATAAACTAAGAAGACAGAATTGGAAGGACACAGGCATGCAAATCTGTATTGCATAGTATTACAATAGCCAACATATGGAAGTAACCAAAAAGTCCCCCGACAGATGGGTGGACAAAGCAGAACTGCTATCTGTACAGATGGAATATGAGCTAGTGAAAAAATGAAACAATGCCATTTGCAGCACCATAGATTGAGTCTAGAAGTAATCACGCAACTTGGAGTAAGTGAGAAAGCGAAAGACACATAACCTATCATATCACATATAGGGGTTACCTAAAAAATGATACAAACAAAGATATTTCCACAGACAAACACTATCATAGATTCATTAAAAAAACTTATGGTTCACCAAATAGAAAGTTGTGAGGATTGGATACATTACCATATTGAGGTTAACAGAGAGATACAAACACATGTGAAATATGTAATCACCAAAGACCTATGCAATACTAAGAGAAGACTACTCAACATTGTGTCATAACCTACATGGGAAAAGGCTCCGAAGAAGAATAGATATATGTATATGTGTGAAAGAACCACATCTTGCACACCTAGAACAAACAAAACATTGTAATCAAGTTTGCTGTGATAAAAAATAAAAATTAAGTTAAAAATACCAACAAGAAGTAATGAGACATAAATTAAAGGGCGTTTTCCTCTCACATGCCATTCTAATTTACAAGCTAGAACACCACTTCCAGTAAGGCTCTGTTGCCCTAGTAACCAGATTTGGTAAAGGAGAAATGATGCCGCCATGTGGCCGATTCCCGCAAGAGCAGCTTTTAACCCACAGCTAATGGTCACTTACCATTCACAAGATCTCAGGGCTGTAAAGGACACCTGCCCTCAAAATTGTGCTGAGGTAGGGAATGGATAAAAAAATTCAAAACAGGCAAAATTTTCAAGAAGATAGTATGAAGAGGCAAGTTTTACTCACTCTCTTTTTAAAGAAAGGAAAATGGATAAAAGCTCAGCCTCAGGAAGTATTAGACTCATGCAATCTAATCTACAAAAAGTCTTCAACTCACACCAGTCGACTGACCATTGGCAAAAAGTCTACAAACAATAAATGCTGAAGAGGTTTTAGAGAACTGTGTACCCTCTAGCTGCTGGTGAGATGTAAAAGGGTTAAACGCTAATAATGAGAACAGGAAAGAGCTGCGTTTAAAAGGAAAAATTGAGGTACCAGTCAATCCAGCAGGCGCACCAAAGAGCCTCTCACCTGAGAAGACCAGAATGAAGAAGACCCGGGCTGCAAAAGCTGCACTGCAGCCTTATTCACAATAGACAAGACAGTGAAGCAACCAAAATGTCCATCTACAGATGAAAGGATAAAGAAGAAGTGGTCCATGTACACAATGAATACTAGCCATGGAAAACAATGAAACACTGCTCTTTGAGGCACCATAGATGATCTTGGAGATAATCACAGAACCTGAGGTATGTCGGAAAGCAAAAGTCCTATATCCTATGATATCACTTATAGGCGTTATCTAATAACTGACACAAATGAACATATTTCCACACAGAAAGTCAATCCCAGACTTATTAAAAGAGAACTATGCTTATCTAAAAGTAAAGGTGGGGGGAATGGATAAATGAAGATTAGCGTTACCATATGTATACAAATACATATAATATACATATATCAAAAACACCGACCATATAGCAAGGAAGGATTACGGAACACTGTAATAATTTACAAAGGAAGAGGATCTCTACATAAATAGGTATGTAGAATATGTAGATGAACCAGAGTGTGTACACCTTGGACAAGCAACATTCTAACCATTACCCCAATTGAAAAAATTAAAACAACGAACTAGGAGTAATGAGACATAGACTTATGGGGGGTTTTCCTGGCACATTCCATTCAAATTTACAACCTAGACAAACGACTTCCAGAATGGCTCTGCTGCCCTAGTACCCAGATTTGGGAATGGAGAAATGCTGCATCCTTGTGGCCGTTTCCCACAACAGCAGCTTTAAACCCACAGCAAAAAGTCACTAAATATTCACCAATTGCAGTTCTGTAAATGACACCTGCCCTCCAAAAAATACTGAGGTCGAAAATCGACCAAAAAATTCTAGAGTGCAACCTTCCAAAAAGAAAATTTGAAGAGGTATATTATACTCACACTTTTTTGCTTTTTTCTTTTAACAGAAAAGAAAAAGCCGTGGAAAAATGATGAATTGTAGGAATTTTTACAGACATGTAAACCCAAATTACAAAAACCTATCAGCTCACACCAGTCATAATGGCCATCAAAAAAAATTCTGCCAACAATAAATGCTGACGTGATTGTGGAGAAATGCGTACCCTTGATTCTAAGGGGGACGTGGTAAGAGCCACTAATGAAAGCACAATTGAGTTGCCTTGAGAAGGTAAACGTTGAGCTACCATACCAGTCAATCAATCATACCCACTGCTGGGTCTATCACCTGAGAAAATGAAAGTCAAAAATCACAGGCTGGCAATCCTGCACTCCAGCAATATTTACCATAGGCAACACTTGGAAGCAACGAAAATGTCCATCGACAGAGGAATGCACCAAGAAGAAGTGGTCCATGTACACAATGGAATATTAGCCATGGAAAACATTGAAGCACTGCTCTTTGAGGCACCATACTTGAGCCTGGAGATAATCACAAAACATGAAGTAGGTCGGAAAGCAAAACACCTATATCCTATATTATCACTTATGGCATTATCTAATAACTGACACAGATGAACATATTTCCAAAGAGAAAGACACTCACAGGCTTAGAAAACAAACGATGCTCATCTGAAAGGAAAGGAGGGGGAAATTGAGAAATGAACATTAGTGTTACTATACATATACAAATACATATTATATACATGTATCAAAAACACCGAACATATAGCAAGGGAGGTCGACGGAACACTGTAATATTTTACATGGGAAGAGGATCTGTACATTAATAGACATACATAATGTACAAATGAACCAGATTGTGTACACCTAGGACAAACAATATTCTAAACTTTACCCAGATTAAAAAAATTTTAAAAACCAAGAAGAAGTAATGAGACATAAACTTATGGGGATTTCTCCTGGCAATTTCCATTCTAATTTACAACCTAGGACAATGACTTCCAGAAAGGCTCTGCTGCCCTAGTACCCAGATTGGGGAATGGAGAAATGCTACCTCCTTGTGGCCGTTTCCCACAACAGCAGCTTTGAACCCACTGCAAAAGGTCACTAAATTTTCACCAACTTGCAGTTCTGTAAATGATACCTGCCCTCCAGAAAATTTCTGGGGTCAAAAATCGACCAAAAAATTCAAAAGAGGGCAAGCTTTGAAGAAGACAAGTTCAAGAGCTATATTGTACTCACGGGTTTTTCTTTTAAGAGAAAAGAAAAAGGAGTAGGAATATGACGAATTTAAAAAATTTTAATGACATGCATACCCATATTACAAAAACCTATCAGCTCACAGCAGTCAGAATGGCCATTAGGAAAAATGCTGCAAAAATTAAACCGTGAAGGGAGTGTGGAGAAATGCGTACCTTCGGTTGTAAGGGGGGGCAGGTAAAGAGCCACTAATGAAAACACAGTGTAGGTGCTTTGAAAAGGGAAACATTGAGCTACCAGTCAATCAATCACAACCACTGCTTGGCCTATCACCTGAGAAAATGAGAATCAAAAAGTCACAGGCTGGCAAACCTGTACGCCAGCAAGATTTACCATAGCCAGCACTTGGAAGCAATGAAAATGTCCATCAACCGAGGAATGCACCAAGAAGAATTGGTCCACGTACACAATGGAATATTACTCAAATAATAAATATAAATTCAATTTAAAAACAAACAAAAGCAAGGAGACATCAACATTTGTGGGTTTATCCGGGCACATTGCACTCTAATTTATAACCGAAGAACACCACTGGCCGGTAGGTCTGTTCTCCTAGTACCAGGAAGGGGACCGTAGAAAGGCTGCCACTATTGGGCCGATACCTGCAAAAGCAGGTTTAAAGCCTGAGCTAATGGTCATTTCATATGAACAAGTACTGCAGGGCTATAAATGAAACCTGCCCTCAAAATGTCTTGAGGGAGATAATGGCCAAATTATTTCAAATGGTGACACATACTTTAAGAAAACACTTTGAAGAAATAAGCTCTAATCACAGCTGGAAAAACAAAAAGGACATGTCTTAAAGCTCAATTTCTACGCATTATGAGACACATGCAAATTCAACCACAAAGAGGTATCAGCTCACACCACTCAGAATAACCATCAGCAAAAACTACAAAGAATAAATGCTGAAGGTGCTGGGAAGAAATACATACCCTCCACTTTAAGTGGGACGTAACCTAGAAAGAGCCACTAAGGAGAACAGAATAGAGGTGCCTTTAAAAGTTAAACATTGAGCTACCATATGATCCAGCAGACCTATTCCTGGACCTATAAACTAAGAAGACAAAATTGTAAGGACACAGGCACGCAAATCTGTATTGCATAGAATTACGATAGCCAACATATGGAAGTAACCAAAAAGTGCACCGACAGATGGGTGGACAAAGAAGAACTGCTATCTGTACAGATGGAATATGAGCTAGTGAAAAAATGAAACAATGCCCTTTGCAGCACCATAGATGAGTCTAGAAGTAATCACGCAACTTGGAGTAAGTGAGAAAGCGAAAGACACATATCCTATCATATCACATATAGGGGTTACCTAAAAAATGATACAAACAAAGATATTTCCACAGAGAAACACTATCATAGATTCATTAAAAAAACTTATGGTTCACCAAATAGAAAGTTGTGAGGATTGGATACATTACCATATTGAGGTTAACAGAGAGATACAAACACATGTGAAATATGTAATCACCAAAGACCTACGCAATACCAAGAGAAGACTACTCAACATTGTGTCATAACCTACATGGGAAAAGGCTCCGAAGAAGAAGAGATATATGTATATGTGTGAAAGAACCACATCTTGCACACCTAGAACAAAAAAATATTGTAATCAAGTTTGCTGTGATAAAAAATAAAAATTAAGTTAAAAATACCAACAAGAAGTAATGAGACATAAATTAAAGGGCGTTTTCCTCTCACATGCCATTCTAATTTACAACCTAGAACACCACTTCCAGTAAGGCTCTGTTGCCCTAGTAACCAGATTTGGTAAAGGAGAAATGCTGCCGCCATGTGGCCGATTCCCGCAAGAGCAGCTTTTAACCCACAGCTAATGGTCACTTACCATTCACAAGATCTCAGGGCTGTAAAGGAAACCTGCCCTCAAAATTGTGCTGAGGTAGGGAATGGATAAAAAAATTCAAAACAGGCAAAATTTTCAAGAAGATAGTATGAAGAGGTAAGTTTTACTCACTCTCTTTTTAAAGAAAGGAAAATGGATAAAAGCTCAGCCTCAGGAAGTATTAGACTCATGCAATCTAATCTACAAAAACTTTTCAACTCACACCAGTCGACTGACCATTGGCAAAAAGTCTACAAACAATAAATGCTGAAGAGGTTTTAGAGAACTGTGTACCCTCTAGCTGCTGGTGAGATGTAAAAGGGTTAAACACTAATAATGAGAAGAGAAAAGAGCTGCGTTTAAAAGGAAAAATTGAGGTACCAGTCAATCCAGCAGGCGCACCAATGGGCCTCTCACCTGAGAAGACCAGAATGAAGAAGACCCGGGCTGCAAAAGCTGCACTGCAGCCTTATTCACAATAGACAAGACAGTGAAGCAACCAAAATGTCCATCTACAGATGAAAGGATAAAGAAGAAGTGGTCCATATACACAATGAATACTAGCCATGGAAAACAATGAAACACTGCTCTTTGAGGCACCATAGATGATCTTGGAGATAATCACAGAACATGAGGTAAGTCGGAAAGCAAAAGTCCTATATCCTATGATATCACTTATACGCGTTATCTAATAACTGACACAAATGAACATATTTCCACAGAGAAAGTCAATCACAGACTTATTAAAAAAGAACTATGCTTATCTAAAAGTAAAGGTGGGGGGAATGGATAAATGAAGATTAGCGTAACCATATGTATACAAATACATATTATATACATATATCAAAAAGACCGACCATATAGCAAGGAAGGATTACGGAACACTCTGTAATAATTTACATGGAAAGAGGATTTCTACATAAATAGGTATATTGAATATGTAGATGAACCAGAGTGTGTACACCTTGGACAAGCAACATTCTAACCATTACCCCAATTGAAAAAATTAAAACAACGAACTAGGAGTAATGAGACATAAACTTATGGGGGGTTTTCCTGGCACATTCCATCCAAACTTAAAACCTAGGCAAACAACTTCCAGAACGGCTCTGCTGCCCTAGTACCCAGATTTGGGAATGGAGAAATGCTGCATCCTTGTGGCCGTTTCCCACAACAGCAGCTTTAAACCCACTGCAAAAGGTCACTAAATATTCACCAATTGCAGGTCTGTAAATGACACCGGCCCTCCAAAAAATACTGAGGTCGAAAATCGACCAAAAAATTCCAGAGTGCAACCTTCCAAAAAGAAAATTTGAAGAGGTATATTATACTCACACTTTTTTCTTTTTTCACTTAACAGAAAATAAAAAGGTGTGGGAAAATGATGAATTGTAGGAATTTTTACAGACATGTAAACCCAAATTACAAAAACCTATCAGCTCACACCAGTCAGAATGGCCATCAACAAAAATGCTGCAAACAATAAATGCTGACGTGATTGTGGCTAAATGCGTACCCTTGATTCTAAGGGGGACGTGGTAACAGCCACTGATGAAAGCACAGTTGAGGTGCCTTGAAAAGGTCAACGTTGAGCTACCATACCAGTCAATCAATCATACCCACTGCTGGGTCTATCACCTGAGAAAATGAAAATCAAAAATCACAGGATGGCAATCCTGCACTCCAGCAATATTTACTATAGGCAACACTTGGAAGCAACGAAAATGTCCATCGACAGAGGAATGCACCAAGAAGAAGTGGTCCATATACACAATGGAATATTAGCCATGGAAAACATTGAAGCTCTGCTCTTTGAGGCACCATACTTGAGCCTGGAGATAATCACAAAACATGAAGTAGGTCGGAAAGCAAAAGACCTATATACTATATAATCACTTACGGCATTATCTAATAACTGACACAGATGAACATATTTCCAAAGAGAAAGACACTCACAGGCTTAGAAAACAAACTATGCTCATCGAAAAGGAAAGAAGGGGGGAAATTGAGAAATGAAGATTAGCGTTACTATACATAAACAAATACATAGTATATACATGTATCAAAAATACCAAACATATAGCAAGGGAGGTCAACGGAACACTGTAATATTTTACATGGGAAGAGGATCTGTACATTAATAGACATACATAATGTACAAATGAACCAGATTGTGTACACCTAGGACAAACAATATTCTAAACTTTACCCAGATTAAAAAAAATTTAAAAACCTAGAAGAAGTAATGAGACATAAACTTATGGGGATTTCTCCTGGCAAATTCCATTCTAATTTGCAACCTAGGACAATGACTTTCAGAAAGGCTCTGCTGCCCTAGTACCCAGATTGGGGAATGGAGAAATGCTACCTCCTTGTGGCCGTTTCCCACAACAGCAGCTTTGAACCCACTGCAAAAGGTCACTAAATTTTCACCAACTTGCAATTCTGTAAATGGCAGCTGCCCTCCAGAAAATTTCCTGGGTCAAAAATCGACCCAAAACTTCCGAAGAGGGCAACCTTGGAAGAAGACAAGTTCAAGAGCTATATTGTACTCACGGTTTTTTCTTTTAAGAGAAAAGAAAAAGGCGTAGGAATATGATGAATTTTAAAAATTTTAATGACATGCATACCCATATTACAAAAACCTATCAGCTCACAGCAGTCAGAATGGCCATTAGGAAAAATGCTGTAAAAGACAAATGGTGAAGGGAGTGTGGAGAAATGCGTACCCTCGGTTGTAAGGGGGGGCATGTAAAGAGCCACTAATGAAAACACAATGTAGGTGCTTTGAAAAGGGAAACATTGAGCTACCAGTCAATCAATCACAACAAATGCTTGGCCTATCACCTGAGAAAATGAGAATCAAAAAGTCACAGGCTGGCAAACCTGTATGCCAGCAAGATTTACCATAGCCAGCACTTGGAAGCAATGAAAATGTCCATCAACCGAGGAATGCACCAAGAAGAATTGGTCCACGTACACAATGGAATATTACTCTAATAATAAATATAAATTCAATTTAAAAACAAACAAAAGCAAGGAGACATCAACATTTGTGGGTTTATCCGGGCACATTGCACTCTAATTTATAACCGAAGAACACCACTGGCCGGTAGTTCTGTTCTCCTAGTACAAGCAAGGGGACCGTAGAAAGGCTGCCGCTATTTGGCCGATACCTGCAAAAGCAGGTTTAAAGCCTGAGCTAATGGTCATTTCATATGAACAAGTAATGCAGGGCTATAAATGAAACCTGCCCTCAAAATGTCTTGAGGGAGATAATGGCCAAATTATTTCAAATGGTGACACATACTTTAAGAAAACACTTTGAAGAAATAAGCTCTAATCACAGCTGGAAAAACAAAAAGGACATGTCTTAAAGCTCAATTTCTACGCATTATGAGACACATGCAAATTCAACCACAAAGAGGTATCAGCTCACACCACTCAGAATAACCATCAGCAAAAACTACAAAGAATAAATGCTGAAGGTGCTGGGAAGAAATACATACCCTCCACTTTAAGTGGGACGTAACCTGGAAAGAGCCACTAAGGACAACAGAACAGAGGTGCCTTTAAAAGGTAAACATTGAGCTACCATATGATCCAGCAGACCTATTCCTGGACCTATAAACTAAGAAGACAGAATTGGAAGGACACAGGCATGCAAATCTGTATTGCATAGTATTACAATAGCCAACATATGGAAGTAACCAAAAAGTCCCCCGACAGATGGGTGGACAAAGCAGAACTGCTATCTGTACAGATGGAATATGAGCTAGTGAAAAAATGAAACAATGCCATTTGCAGCACCATAGATTGAGTCTAGAAGTAATCACGCAACTTGGAGTAAGTGAGAAAGCGAAAGACACATAACCTATCATATCACATATAGGGGTTACCTAAAAAATGATACAAAGAAAGATATTTCCACAGACAAACACTATCATAGATTCATTAAAAAAACTTATGGTTCACCAAATAGAAAGTTGTGAGGATTGGATACATTACCATATTGAGGTTAACAGAGAGATACAAACACATGTGAAATATGTAATCACCAAAGACCTATGCAATACTAAGAGAAGACTACTCAACATTGTGTCATAACCTACATGGGAAAAGGCTCCGAAGAAGAATAGATATATGTATATGTGTGAAAGAACCACATCTTGCACACCTAGAACAAACAAAACATTGTAATCAAGTTTGCTGTGATAAAAAATAAAAATTAAGTTAAAAATACCAACAAGAAGTAATGAGACATAAATTAAAGGGCGTTTTCCTCTCACATGCCATTCTAATTTACAAGCTAGAACACCACTTCCAGTAAGGCTCTGTTGCCCTAGTAACCAGATTTGGTAAAGGAGAAATGATGCCGCCATGTGGCCGATTCCCGCAAGAGCAGCTTTTAACCCACAGCTAATGGTCACTTACCATTCACAAGATCTCAGGGCTGTAAAGGACACCTGCCCTCAAAATTGTGCTGAGGTAGGGAATGGATAAAAAAATTCAAAACAGGCAAAATTTTCAAGAAGATAGTATGAAGAGGTAAGTTTTACTCACTCTCTTTTTAAAGAAAGGAAAATGGATAAAAGCTCAGCCTCAGGAAGTATTAGACTCATGCAATCTAATCTACAAAAAGTCTTCAACTCACACCAGTCGACTGACCATTGGCAAAAAGTCTACAAACAATAAATGCTGAAGAGGTTTTAGAGAACTGTGTACCCTCTAGCTGCTGGTGAGATGTAAAAGGGTTAAACGCTAATAATGAGAACAGGAAAGAGCTGCGTTTAAAAGGAAAAATTGAGGTACCAGTCAATCCAGCAGGCGCACCAAAGAGCCTCTCACCTGAGAAGACCAGAATGAAGAAGACCCGGGCTGCAAAAGCTGCACTGCAGCCTTATTCACAATAGACAAGACAGTGAAGCAACCAAAATGTCCATCTACAGATGAAAGGATAAAGAAGAAGTGGTCCATGTACACAATGAATACTAGCCATGGAAAACAATGAAACACTGCTCTTTGAGGCACCATAGATGATCTTGGAGATAATCACAGAACCTGAGGTAAGTCGGAAAGCAAAAGTCCTATATCCTATGATATCACTTATAGGCGTTATCTAATAACTGACACAAATGAACATATTTCCACACAGAAAGTCAATCCCAGACTTATTAAAAGAGAACTATGCTTATCTAAAAGTAAAGGTGGGGGGAATGGATAAATGAAGATTAGCGTTACCATATGTATACAAATACATATAATATACATATATCAAAAACACCGACCATATAGCAAGGAAGGATTACGGAACACTGTAATAATTTACAAAGGAAGAGGATCTCTACATAAATAGGTATGTAGAATATGTAGATGAACCAGAGTGTGTACACCTTGGACAAGCAACATTCTAACCATTACCCCAATTGAAAAAATTAAAACAACGAACTAGGAGTAATGAGACATAGACTTATGGGGGGTTTTCCTGGCACATTCCATTCAAATTTACAACCTAGACAAACGACTTCCAGAATGGCTCTGCTGCCCTAGTACCCAGATTTGGGAATGGAGAAATGCTGCATCCTTGTGGCCGTTTCCCACAACAGCAGCTTTAAACCCACAGCAAAAAGTCACTAAATATTCACCAATTGCAGTTCTGTAAATGACACCTGCCCTCCAAAAAATACTGAGGTCGAAAATCGACCAAAAAATTCTAGAGTGCAACCTTCCAAAAAGAAAATTTGAAGAGGTATATTATACTCACACTTTTTTGCTTTTTTCTTTTAACAGAAAAGAAAAAGCCGTGGAAAAATGATGAATTGTAGGAATTTTTACAGACATGTAAACCCAAATTACAAAAACCTATCAGCTCACACCAGTCATAATGGCCATCAAAAAAAATTCTGCCAACAATAAATGCTGACGTGATTGTGGAGAAATGCGTACCCTTGATTCTAAGGGGGACGTGGTAAGTGCCACTAATGAAAGCACAATTGAGTTGCCTTGAGAAGGTAAACGTTGAGCTACCATACCAGTCAATCAATCATACCCACTGCTGGGTCTATCACCTGAGAAAATGAAAGTCAAAAATCACAGGCTGGCAATCCTGCACTCCAGCAATATTTACCATAGGCAACACTTGGAAGCAACGAAAATGTCCATCGACAGAGGAATGCACCAAGAAGAAGTGGTCCATGTACACAATGGAATATTAGCCATGGAAAACATTGAAGCACTGCTCTTTGAGGCACCATACTTGAGCCTGGAGATAATCACAAAACATGAAGTAGGTCGGAAAGCAAAACACCTATATCCTATATTATCACTTATGGCATTATCTAATAACTGACACAGATGAACATATTTCCAAAGAGAAAGACACTCACAGGCTTAGAAAACAAACGATGCTCATCTGAAAGGAAAGGAGGGGGAAATTGAGAAATGAACATTAGTGTTACTATACATATACAAATACATATTATATACATGTATCAAAAACACCGAACATATAGCAAGGGAGGTCGACGGAACACTGTAATATTTTACATGGGAAGAGGATCTGTACATTAATAGACATACATAATGTACAAATGAACCAGATTGTGTACACCTAGGACAAACAATATTCTAAACTTTACCCAGATTAAAAAAATTTTAAAAACCAAGAAGAAGTAATGAGACATAAACTTATGGGGATTTCTCCTGGCAATTTCCATTCTAATTTACAACCTAGGACAATGACTTCCAGAAAGGCTCTGCTGCCCTAGTACCCAGATTGGGGAATGGAGAAATGCTACCTCCTTGTGGCCGTTTCCCACAACAGCAGCTTTGAACCCACTGCAAAAGGTCACTAAATTTTCACCAACTTGCAGTTCTGTAAATGATACCTGCCCTCCAGAAAATTTCTGGGGTCAAAAATCGACCAAAAAATTCAAAAGAGGGCAAGCTTTGAAGAAGACAAGTTCAAGAGCTATATTGTACTCACGGGTTTTTCTTTTAAGAGAAAAGAAAAAGGAGTAGGAATATGACGAATTTAAAAAATTTTAATGACATGCATACCCATATTACAAAAACCTATCAGCTCACAGCAGTCAGAATGGCCATTAGGAAAAATGCTGCAAAAATTAAACCGTGAAGGGAGTGTGGAGAAATGCGTACCTTCGGTTGTAAGGGGGGGCAGGTAAAGAGCCACTAATGAAAACACAGTGTAGGTGCTTTGAAAAGGGAAACATTGAGCTACCAGTCAATCAATCACAACCACTGCTTGGCCTATCACCTGAGAAAATGAGAATCAAAAAGTCACAGGCTGGCAAACCTGTACGCCAGCAAGATTTACCATAGCCAGCACTTGGAAGCAATGAAAATGTCCATCAACCGAGGAATGCACCAAGAAGAATTGGTCCACGTACACAATGGAATATTACTCTAATAATAAATATAAATTCAATTTAAAAACAAACAAAAGCAAGGAGACATCAACATTTGTGGGTTTATCCGGGCACATTGCACTCTAATTTATAACCGAAGAACACCACTGGCCGGTAGGTCTGTTCTCCTAGTACCAGGAAGGGGACCGTAGAAAGGCTGCCACTATTGGGCCGATACCTGCAAAAGCAGGTTTAAAGCCTGAGCTAATGGTCATTTCATATGAACAAGTACTGCAGGGCTATAAATGAAACCTGCCCTCAAAATGTCTTGAGGGAGATAATGGCCAAATTATTTCAAATGGTGACACATACTTTAAGAAAACACTTTGAAGAAATAAGCTCTAATCACAGCTGGAAAAACAAAAAGGACATGTCTTAAAGCTCAATTTCTACGCATTATGAGACACATGCAAATTCAACCACAAAGAGGTATCAGCTCACACCACTCAGAATAACCATCAGCAAAAACTACAAAGAATAAATGCTGAAGGTGCTGGGAAGAAATACATACCCTCCACTTTAAGTGGGACGTAACCTAGAAAGAGCCACTAAGGAGAACAGAATAGAGGTGCCTTTAAAAGTTAAACATTGAGCTACCATATGATCCAGCAGACCTATTCCTGGACCTATAAACTAAGAAGACAAAATTGTAAGGACACAGGCACGCAAATCTGTATTGCATAGAATTACGATAGCCAACATATGGAAGTAACCAAAAAGTGCACTGACAGATGGGTGGACAAAGAAGAACTGCTATCTGTACAGATGGAATATGAGCTAGTGAAAAAATGAAACAA
The DNA here is from genome assembly GCF_965194825.1 of Balaenoptera physalus. Taxonomy (NCBI): domain Eukaryota; kingdom Metazoa; phylum Chordata; class Mammalia; order Artiodactyla; family Balaenopteridae; genus Balaenoptera; species Balaenoptera physalus. The sequence continues at coordinate 175,633 of NW_028125579.1, read as the reverse complement.
TGCCATTTGCAGCACCATAGATGAGTCTAGAAGTAATCACGCAACTTGGAGTAAGTGAGAAAGCGAAAGACACATATCCTATCATATCACATATAGGGGTTACCTAAAAAATGATACAAACAAAGATATTTCCACAGAGAAACACTATCATAGATTCATTAAAAAAACTTATGGTTCACCAAATAGAAAGTTGTGAGGATTGGATACATTACCATATTGAGGTTAACAGAGAGATACAAACACATGTGAAATATGTAATCACCAAAGACCTACGCAATACCAAGAGAAGACTACTCAACATTGTGTCATAACCTACATGGGAAAAGGCTCCGAAGAAGAAGAGATATATGTATATGTGTGAAAGAACCACATCTTGCACACCTAGAACAAAAAAATATTGTAATCAAGTTTGCTGTGATAAAAAATAAAAATTAAGTTAAAAATACCAACAAGAAGTAATGAGACATAAATTAAAGGGCGTTTTCCTCTCACATGCCATTCTAATTTACAACCTAGAACACCACTTCCAGTAAGGCTCTGTTGCCCTAGTAACCAGATTTGGTAAAGGAGAAATGCTGCCGCCATGTGGCCGATTCCCACAAGAGCAGCTTTTAACCCACAGCTAATGGTCACTTACCATTCACAAGATCTCAGGGCTGTAAAGGAAACCTGCCCTCAAAATTGTGCTGAGGTAGGGAATGGATAAAAAAATTCAAAACAGGCAAAATTTTCAAGAAGATAGTATGAAGAGGTAAGTTTTACTCACTCTCTTTTTAAAGAAAGGAAAATGGATAAAAGCTCAGCCTCAGGAAGTATTAGACTCATGCAATCTAATCTACAAAAACTTTTCAACTCACACCAGTCGACTGACCATTGGCAAAAAGTCTACAAACAATAAATGCTGAAGAGGTTTTAGAGAACTGTGTACCCTCTAGCTGCTGGTGAGATGTAAAAGGGTTAAACACTAATAATGAGAAGAGAAAAGAGCTGCGTTTAAAAGGAAAAATTGAGGTACCAGTCAATCCAGCAGGCGCACCAATGGGCCTCTCACCTGAGAAGACCAGAATGAAGAAGACCCGGGCTGCAAAAGCTGCACTGCAGCCTTATTCACAATAGACAAGACAGTGAAGCAACCAAAATGTCCATCTACAGATGAAAGGATAAAGAAGAAGTGGTCCATATACACAATGAATACTAGCCATGGAAAACAATGAAACACTGCTCTTTGAGGCACCATAGATGATCTTGGAGATAATCACAGAACATGAGGTAAGTCGGAAAGCAAAAGTCCTATATCCTATGATATCACTTATACGCGTTATCTAATAACTGACACAAATGAACATATTTCCACAGAGAAAGTCAATCACAGACTTATTAAAAAAGAACTATGCTTATCTAAAAGTAAAGGTGGGGGGAATGGATAAATGAAGATTAGCGTAACCATATGTATACAAATACATATTATATACATATATCAAAAAGACCGACCATATAGCAAGGAAGGATTACGGAACACTCTGTAATAATTTACATGGAAAGAGGATTTCTACATAAATAGGTATATAGAATATGTAGATGAACCAGAGTGTGTACACCTTGGACAAGCAACATTCTAACCATTACCCCAATTGAAAAAATTAAAACAACGAACTAGGAGTAATGAGACATAAACTTATGGGGGGTTTTCCTGGCACATTCCATCCAAACTTAAAACCTAGGCAAACAACTTCCAGAACGGCTCTGCTGCCCTAGTACCCAGATTTGGGAATGGAGAAATGCTGCATCCTTGTGGCCGTTTCCCACAACAGCAGCTTTAAACCCACTGCAAAAGGTCACTAAATATTCACCAACTGCAGGTCTGTAAATGACACCGGCCCTCCAAAAAATACTGAGGTCGAAAATCGACCAAAAAATTCCAGAGTGCAACCTTCCAAAAAGAAAATTTGAAGAGGTATATTATACTCACACTTTTTTCTTTTTTCACTTAACAGAAAATAAAAAGGTGTGGGAAAATGATGAATTGTAGGAATTTTTACAGACATGTAAACCCAAATTACAAAAACCTATCAGCTCACACCAGTCAGAATGGCCATCAACAAAAATGCTGCAAACAATAAATGCTGACGTGATTGTGGAGAAATGCGTACCCTTGATTCTAAGGGGGACGTGGTAACAGCCACTGATGAAAGCACAGTTGTGGTGCCTTGAAAAGGTCAACGTTGAGCTACCATACCAGTCAATCAATCATACCCACTGCTGGGTCTATCACCTGAGAAAATGAAAATCAAAAATCACAGGATGGCAATCCTGCACTCCAGCAATATTTACTATAGGCAACACTTGGAAGCAACGAAAATGTCCATCGACAGAGGAATGCACCAAGAAGTAGTGGTCCATATACACAATGGAATATTAGCCATGGAAAACATTGAAGCACTGCTCTTTGAGGCACCATACTTGAGCCTGGAGATAATCACAAAACATGAAGTAGGTCGGAAAGCAAAAGACCTATATACTATATTATCACTTACGGCATTATCTAATAACTGACACAGATGAACATATTTCCAAAGAGAAAGACACTCACAGGCTTAGAAAACAAACTATGCTCATCGAAAAGGAAAGAAGGGGGGAAATTGAGAAATGAAGATTAGCGTTACTATACATAAACAAATACATAGTATATACATGTATCAAAAATACCAAACATATAGCAAGGGAGGTCAACGGAACACTGTAATATTTTACATGGGAAGAGGATCTGTACATTAATAGACATACATAATGTACAAATGAACCAGATTGTGTACACCTAGGACAAACAATATTCTAAACTTTACCCAGATTAAAAAAAATTTAAAAACCTAGAAGAAGTAATGAGACATAAACTTATGGGGATTTCTCCTGGCAAATTCCATTCTAATTTGCAACCTAGGACAATGACTTTCAGAAAGGCTCTGCTGCCCTAGTACCCAGATTGGGGAATGGAGAAATGCTACCTCCTTGTGGCCGTTTCCCACAACAGCAGCTTTGAACCCACTGCAAAAGGTCACTAAATTTTCACCAACTTGCAATTCTGTAAATGGCAGCTGCCCTCCAGAAAATTTCCTGGGTCAAAAATCGACCCAAAACTTCCGAAGAGGGCAACCTTGGAAGAAGACAAGTTCAAGAGCTATATTGTACTCACGGTTTTTTCTTTTAAGAGAAAAGAAAAAGGCGTAGGAATATGATGAATTTTAAAAATTTTCATGACATGCATACCCATATTACAAAAACCTATCAGCTCACAGCAGTCAGAATGGCCATTAGGAAAAATGCTGTAAAAGACAAATGGTGAAGGGAGTGTGGAGAAATGCGTACCCTCGGTTGTAAGGGGGGGCATGTAAAGAGCCACTAATGAAAACACAATGTAGGTGCTTTGAAAAGGGAAACATTGAGCTACCAGTCAATCAATCACAACAAATGCTTGGCCTATCACCTGAGAAAATGAGAATCAAAAAGTCACAGGCTGGCAAACCTGTATGCCAGCAAGATTTACCATAGCCAGCACTTGGAAGCAATGAAAATGTCCATCAACCGAGGAATGCACCAAGAAGAATTGGTCCACGTACACAATGGAATATTACTCTAATAATAAATATAAATTCAATTTAAAAACAAACAAAAGCAAGGAGACATCAACATTTGTGGGTTTATCCGGGCACATTGCACTCTAATTTATAACCGAAGAACACCACTGGCCGGTAGGTCTGTTCTCCTAGTACCAGCAAGGGGACCGTAGAAAGGCTGCCGCTATTTGGCCGATACCTGCAAAAGCAGGTTTAAAGCCTGAGCTAATGGTCATTTCATATGAACAAGTAATGCAGGGCTATAAATGAAACCTGCCCTCAAAATGTCTTGAGGGAGATAATGGCCAAATTATTTCAAATGGTGACACATACTTTAAGAAAACACTTTGAAGAAATAAGCTCTAATCACAGCTGGAAAAACAAAAAGGACATGTCTTAAAGCTCAATTTCTACGCATTATGAGACACATGCAAATTCAACCACAAAGAGGTATCAGCTCACACCACTCAGAATAACCATCAGCAAAAACTACAAAGAATAAATGCTGAAGGTGCTGGGAAGAAATACATACCCTCCACTTTAAGTGGGACGTAACCTGGAAAGAGCCACTAAGGACAACAGAACAGAGGTGCCTTTAAAAGGTAAACATTGAGCTACCATATGATCCAGCAGACCTATTCCTGGACCTATAAACTAAGAAGACAGAATTGGAAGGACACAGGCATGCAAATCTGTATTGCATAGTATTACAATAGCCAACATATGGAAGTAACCAAAAAGTCCCCCGACAGATGGGTGGACAAAGCAGAACTGCTATCTGTACAGATGGAATATGAGCTAGTGAAAAAATGAAACAATGCCATTTGCAGCACCATAGATTGAGTCTAGAAGTAATCACGCAACTTGGAGTAAGTGAGAAAGCGAAAGACACATAACCTATCATATCACATATAGGGGTTACCTAAAAAATGATACAAACAAAGATATTTCCACAGACAAACACTATCATAGATTCATTAAAAAAACTTATGGTTCACCAAATAGAAAGTTGTGAGGATTGGATACATTACCATATTGAGGTTAACAGAGAGATACAAACACATGTGAAATATGTAATCACCAAAGACCTATGCAATACTAAGAGAAGACTACTCAACATTGTGTCATAACCTACATGGGAAAAGGCTCCGAAGAAGAATAGATATATGTATATGTGTGAAAGAACCACATCTTGCACACCTAGAACAAACAAAACATTGTAATCAAGTTTGCTGTGATAAAAAATAAAAATTAAGTTAAAAATACCAACAAGAAGTAATGAGACATAAATTAAAGGGCGTTTTCCTCTCACATGCCATTCTAATTTACAAGCTAGAACACCACTTCCAGTAAGGCTCTGTTGCCCTAGTAACCAGATTTGGTAAAGGAGAAATGATGCCGCCATGTGGCCGATTCCCGCAAGAGCAGCTTTTAACCCACAGCTAATGGTCACTTACCATTCACAAGATCTCAGGGCTGTAAAGGACACCTGCCCTCAAAATTGTGCTGAGGTAGGGAATGGATAAAAAAATTCAAAACAGGCAAAATTTTCAAGAAGATAGTATGAAGAGGTAAGTTTTACTCACTCTCTTTTTAAAGAAAGGAAAATGGATAAAAGCTCAGCCTCAGGAAGTATTAGACTCATGCAATCTAATCTACAAAAAGTCTTCAACTCACACCAGTCGACTGACCATTGGCAAAAAGTCTACAAACAATAAATGCTGAAGAGGTTTTAGAGAACTGTGTACCCTCTAGCTGCTGGTGAGATGTAAAAGTGTTAAACGCTAATAATGAGAACAGGAAAGAGCTGCGTTTAAAAGGAAAAATTGAGGTACCAGTCAATCCAGCAGGCGCACCAAAGAGCCTCTCACCTGAGAAGACCAGAATGAAGAAGACCCGGGCTGCAAAAGCTGCACTGCAGCCTTATTCACAATAGACAAGACAGTGAAGCAACCAAAATGTCCATCTACAGATGAAAGGATAAAGAAGAAGTGGTCCATGTACACAATGAATACTAGCCATGGAAAACAATGAAACACTGCTCTTTGAGGCCCCATAGATGATCTTGGAGATAATCACAGAACCTGAGGTAAGTCGGAAAGCAAAAGTCCTATATCCTATGATATCACTTATAGGCGTTATCTAATAACTGACACAAATGAACATATTTCCACACAGAAAGTCAATCCCAGACTTATTAAAAGAGAACTATGCTTATCTAAAAGTAAAGGTGGGGGGAATGGATAAATGAAGATTAGCGTTACCATATGTATACAAATACATATAATATACATATATCAAAAACACCGACCATATAGCAAGGAAGGATTACGGAACACTGTAATAATTTACAAAGGAAGAGGATCTCTACATAAATAGGTATGTAGAATATGTAGATGAACCAGAGTGTGTACACCTTGGACAAGCAACATTCTAACCATTACCCCAATTGAAAAAATTAAAACAACGAACTAGGAGTAATGAGACATAGACTTATGGGGGGTTTTCCTGGCACATTCCATTCAAATTTACAACCTAGACAAACGACTTCCAGAATGGCTCTGCTGCCCTAGTACCCAGATTTGGGAATGGAGAAATGCTGCATCCTTGTGGCCGTTTCCCACAACAGCAGCTTTAAACCCACAGCAAAAAGTCACTAAATATTCACCAATTGCAGTTCTGTAAATGACACCTGCCCTCCAAAAAATACTGAGGTCGAAAATCGACCAAAAAATTCTAGAGTGCAACCTTCCAAAAAGAAAATTTGAAGAGGTATATTATACTCACACTTTTTTGCTTTTTTCTTTTAACAGAAAAGAAAAAGCCGTGGAAAAATGATGAATTGTAGGAATTTTTACAGACATGTAAACCCAAATTACAAAAACCTATCAGCTCACACCAGTCATAATGGCCATCAAAAAAAATTCAGCCAACAATAAATGCTGACGTGATTGTGGAGAAATGCGTACCCTTGATTCTAAGGGGGACGTGGTAAGAGCCACTAATGAAAGCACAATTGAGTTGCCTTGAGAAGGTAAACGTTGAGCTACCATACCAGTCAATCAATCATACCCACTGCTGGGTCTATCACCTGAGAAAATGAAAGTCAAAAATCACAGGCTGGCAATCCTCCCCTCCAGCAATATTTACCATAGGCAACACTTGGAAGCAACGAAAATGTCCATCGACAGAGGAATGCACCAAGAAGAAGTGGTCCATGTACACAATGGAATATTAGCCATGGAAAACATTGAAGCACTGCTCTTTGAGGCACCATACTTTAGCCTGGAGATAATCACAAAACATGAAGTAGGTCGGAAAGCAAAACACCTATATCCTATATTATCACTTATGGCATTATCTAATAACTGACACAGATGAACATATTTCCAAAGAGAAAGACACTCACAGGCTTAGAAAACAAACAATGCTCATCTGAAAGGAAAGGAGGGGGAAATTGAGAAATGAACATTAGTGTTACTATACATATACAAATACATATTATATACATGTATCAAAAACACCGAACATATAGCAAGGGAGGTCGACGGAACACTGTAATATTTTACATGGGAAGAGGATCTGTACATTAATAGACATACATAATGTACAAATGAACCAGATTGTGTACACCTAGGACAAACAATATTCTAAACTTTACCCAGATTAAAAAAATTTTAAAAACCAAGAAGAAGTAATGAGACATAAACTTATGGGGATTTCTCCTGGCAATTTCCATTCTAATTTACAACCTAGGACAATGACTTCCAGAAAGGCTCTGCTGCCCTAGTACCCAGATTGGGGAATGGAGAAATGCTACCTCCTTGTGGCCGTTTCCCACAACAGCAGCTTTGAACCCACTGCAAAAGGTCACTAAATTTTCACCAACTTGCAGTTCTGTAAATGATACCTGCCCTCCAGAAAATTTCTGGGGTCAAAAATCGACCAAAAAATTCAAAAGAGGGCAAGCTTTGAAGAAGACAAGTTCAAGAGCTATATTGTACTCACGGGTTTTTCTTTTAAGAGAAAAGAAAAAGGAGTAGGAATATGACGAATTTAAAAAATTTTAATGACATGCATACCCATATTACAAAAACCTATCAGCTCACAGCAGTCAGAATGGCCATTAGGAAAAATGCTGCAAAAATTAAACCGTGAAGGGAGTGTGGAGAAATGCGTACCTTCGGTTGTAAGGGGGGGCAGGTAAAGAGCCACTAATGAAAACACAGTGTAGGTGCTTTGAAAAGGGAAACATTGAGCTACCAGTCAATCAATCATAACCACTGCTTGGCCTATCACCTGAGAAAATGAGAATCAAAAAGTCACAGGCTGGCAAACCTGTACGCCAGCAAGATTTACCATAGCCAGCACTTGGAAGCAATGAAAATGTCCATCAACCGAGGAATGCACCAAGAAGAATTGGTCCACGTACACAATGGAATATTACTCTAATAATAAATATAAATTCAATTTAAAAACAAACAAAAGCAAGGAGACATCAACATTTGTGGGTTTATCCGGGCACATTGCACTCTAATTTATAACCGAAGAACACCACTGGCCGGTAGGTCTGTTCTCCTAGTACCAGGAAGGGGACCGTAGAAAGGCTGCCACTATTGGGCCGATACCTGCAAAAGCAGGTTTAAAGCCTGAGCTAATGGTCATTTCATATGAACAAGTACTGCAGGGCTATAAATGAAACCTGCCCTCAAAATGTCTTGAGGGAGATAATGGCCAAATTATTTCAAATGGTGACACATACTTTAAGAAAACACTTTGAAGAAATAAGCTCTAATCACAGCTGGAAAAACAAAAAGGACATGTCTTAAAGCTCAATTTCTACGCATTATGAGACACATGCAAATTCAACCACAAAGAGGTATCAGCTCACACCACTCAGAATAACCATCAGCAAAAACTACAAAGAATAAATGCTGAAGGTGCTGGGAAGAAATACATACCCTCCACTTTAAGTGGGACGTAACCTAGAAAGAGCCACTAAGGAGAACAGAATAGAGGTGCCTTTAAAAGTTAAACATTGAGCTACCATATGATCCAGCAGACCTATTCCTGGACCTATAAACTAAGAAGACAAAATTGTAAGGACACAGGCACGCAAATCTGTATTGCATAGAATTACGATAGCCAACATATGGAAGTAACCAAAAAGTGCACTGACAGATGGGTGGACAAAGAAGAACTGCTATCTGTACAGATGGAATATGAGCTAGTGAAAAAATGAAACAATGCCATTTGCAGCACCATAGATGAGTCTAGAAGTAATCACGCAACTTGGAGTAAGTGAGAAAGCGAAAGACACATATCCTATCATATCACATATAGGGGTTACCTAAAAAATGATACAAACAAAGATATTTCCACAGAGAAACACTATCATAGATTCATTAAAAAAACTTATGGTTCACCAAATAGAAAGTTGTGAGGATTGGATACATTACCATATTGAGGTTAACAGAGAGATACAAACACATGTGAAATATGTAATCACCAAAGACCTACGCAATACCAAGAGAAGACTACTCAACATTGTGTCATAACCTACATGGGAAAAGGCTCCGAAGAAGAAGAGATATATGTATATGTGTGAAAGAACCACATCTTGCACACCTAGAACAAAAAAATATTGTAATCAAGTTTGCTGTGATAAAAAATAAAAATTAAGTTAAAAATACCAACAAGAAGTAATGAGACATAAATTAAAGGGCGTTTTCCTCTCACATGCCATTCTAATTTACAAGCTAGAACACCACTTCCAGTAAGGCTCTGTTGCCCTAGTAACCAGATTTGGTAAAGGAGAAATGCTGCCGCCATGTGGCCGATTCCCGCAAGAGCAGCTTTTAACCCACAGCTAATGGTCACTTACCATTCACAAGATCTCAGGGCTGTAAAGGAAACCTGCCCTCAAAATTGTGCTGAGGTAGGGAATGGATAAAAAAATTCAAAACAGGCAAAATTTTCAAGAAGATAGTATGAAGAGGTAAGTTTTACTCACTCTCTTTTTAAAGAAAGGAAAATGGATAAAAGCTCAGCCTCAGGAAGTATTAGACTCATGCAATCTAATCTACAAAAACTTTTCAACTCACACCAGTCGACTGACCATTGGCAAAAAGTCTACAAACAATAAATGCTGAAGAGGTTTTAGAGAACTGTGTACCCTCTAGCTGCTGGTGAGATGTAAAAGGGTTAAACACTAATAATGAGAAGAGAAAAGAGCTGCGTTTAAAAGGAAAAATTGAGGTACCAGTCAATCCAGCAGGCGCACCAATGGGCCTCTCACCTGAGAAGACCAGAATGAAGAAGACCCGGGCTGCAAAAGCTGCACTGCAGCCTTATTCACAATAGACAAGACAGTGAAGCAACCAAAATGTCCATCTACAGATGAAAGGATAAAGAAGAAGTGGTCCATATACACAATGAATACTAGCCATGGAAAACAATGAAACACTGCTCTTTGAGGCACCATAGATGATCTTGGAGATAATCACAGAACATGAGGTAAGTCGGAAAGCAAAAGTCCTATATCCTATGATATCACTTATACGCGTTATCTAATAACTGACACAAATGAACATATTTCCACAGAGAAAGTCAATCACAGACTTATTAAAAAAGAACTATGCTTATCTAAAAGTAAAGGTGGGGGGAATGGATAAATGAAGATTAGCGTAACCATATGTATACAAATACATATTATATACATATATCAAAAAGACCGACCATATAGCAAGGAAGGATTACGGAACACTCTGTAATAATTTACATGGAAAGAGGATTTCTACATAAATAGGTATATAGAATATGTAGATGAACCAGAGTGTGTACACCTTGGACAAGCAACATTCTAACCATTACCCCAATTGAAAAAATTAAAACAACGAACTAGGAGTAATGAGACATAAACTTATGGGGGGTTTTCCTGGCACATTCCATCCAAACTTAAAACCTAGGCAAACAACTTCCAGAACGGCTCTGCTGCCCTAGTACCCAGATTTGGGAATGGAGAAATGCTGCATCCTTGTGGCCGTTTCCCACAACAGCAGCTTTAAACCCACTGCAAAAGGTCACTAAATATTCACCAACTGCAGGTCTGTAAATGACACCGGCCCTCCAAAAAATACTGAGGTCGAAAATCGACCAAAAAATTCCAGAGTGCAACCTTCCAAAAAGAAAATTTGAAGAGGTATATTATACTCACACTTTTTTCTTTTTTCACTTAACAGAAAATAAAAAGGTGTGGGAAAATGATGAATTGTAGGAATTTTTACAGACATGTAAACCCAAATTACAAAAACCTATCAGCTCACACCAGTCAGAATGGCCATCAACAAAAATGCTGCAAACAATAAATGCTGACGTGATTGTGGCGAAATGCGTACCCTTGATTCTAAGGGGGACGTGGTAACAGCCACTGATGAAAGCACAGTTGTGGTGCCTTGAAAAGGTCAACGTTGAGCTACCATACCAGTCAATCAATCATACCCACTGCTGGGTCTATCACCTGAGAAAATGAAAATCAAAAATCACAGGATGGCAATCCTGCACTCCAGCAATATTTACTATAGGCAACACTTGGAAGCAACGAAAATGTCCATCGACAGAGGAATGCACCAAGAAGTAGTGGTCCATATACACAATGGAATATTAGCCATGGAAAACATTGAAGCACTGCTCTTTGAGGCACCATACTTGAGCCTGGAGATAATCACAAAACATGAAGTAGGTCGGAAAGCAAAAGACCTATATACTATATTATCACTTACGGCATTATCTAATAACTGACACAGATGAACATATTTCCAAAGAGAAAGACACTCACAGGCTTAGAAAACAAACTATGCTCATCGAAAAGGAAAGAAGGGGGGAAATTGAGAAATGAAGATTAGCGTTACTATACATAAACAAATACATAGTATATACATGTATCAAAAATACCAAACATATAGCAAGGGAGGTCAACGGAACACTGTAATATTTTACATGGGAAGAGGATCTGTACATTAATAGACATACATAATGTACAAATGAACCAGATTGTGTACACCTAGGACAAACAATATTCTAAACTTTACCCAGATTAAAAAAAATTTAAAAACCTAGAAGAAGTAATGAGACATAAACTTATGGGGATTTCTCCTGGCAAATTCCATTCTAATTTGCAACCTAGGACAATGACTTTCAGAAAGGCTCTGCTGCCCTAGTACCCAGATTGGGGAATGGAGAAATGCTACCTCCTTGTGGCCGTTTCCCACAACAGCAGCTTTGAACCCACTGCAAAAGGTCACTAAATTTTCACCAACTTGCAATTCTGTAAATGGCAGCTGCCCTCCAGAAAATTTCCTGGGTCAAAAATCGACCCAAAACTTCCGAAGAGGGCAACCTTGGAAGAAGACAAGTTCAAGAGCTATATTGTACTCACGGTTTTTTCTTTTAAGAGAAAAGAAAAAGGCGTAGGAATATGATGAATTTTAAAAATTTTAATGACATGCATACCCATATTACAAAAACCTATCAGCTCACAGCAGTCAGAATGGCCATTAGGAAAAATGCTGTAAAAGACAAATGGTGAAGGGAGTGTGGAGAAATGCGTACCCTCGGTTGTAAGGGGGGGCATGTAAAGAGCCACTAATGAAAACACAATGTAGGTGCTTTGAAAAGGGAAACATTGAGCTACCAGTCAATCAATCACAACAAATGCTTGGCCTATCACCTGAGAAAATGAGAATCAAAAAGTCACAGGCTGGCAAACCTGTATGCCAGCAAGATTTACCATAGCCAGCACTTGGAAGCAATGAAAATGTCCATCAACCGAGGAATGCACCAAGAAGTATTGGTCCACGTACACAATGGAATATTACTCTAATAATAAATATAAATTCAATTTAAAAACAAACAAAAGCAAGGAGACATCAACATTTGTGGGTTTATCCGGGCACATTGCACTCTAATTTATAACCGAAGAACACCACTGGCCGGTAGGTCTGTTCTCCTAGTACCAGCAAGGGGACCGTAGACAGGCTGCCGCTATTTGGCCGATACCTGCAAAAGCAGGTTTAAAGCCTGAGCTAATGGTCATTTCATATGAACAAGTAATGCAGGGCTATAAATGAAACCTGCCCTCAAAATGTCTTGAGGGAGATAATGGCCAAATTATTTCAAATGGTGACACATACTTTAAGAAAACACTTTGAAGAAATAAGCTCTAATCACAGCTGGAAAAACAAAAAGGACATGTCTTAAAGCTCAATTTCTACGCATTATGAGACACATGCAAATTCAACCACAAAGAGGTATCAGCTCACACCACTCAGAATAACCATCAGCAAAAACTACAAAGAATAAATGCTGAAGGTGCTGGGAAGAAATACATACCCTCCACTTTAAGTGGGACGTAACCTGGAAAGAGCCACTAAGGACAACAGAACAGAGGTGCCTTTAAAAGGTAAACATTGAGCTACCATATGATCCAGCAGACCTATTCCTGGACCTATAAACTAAGAAGACAGAATTGGAAGGACACAGGCATGCAAATCTGTATTGCATAGTATTACAATAGCCAACATATGGAAGTAACCAAAAAGTCCCCCGACAGATGGGTGGACAAAGCAGAACTGCTATCTGTACAGATGGAATATGAGCTAGTGAAAAAATGAAACAATGCCATTTGCAGCACCATAGATTGAGTCTAGAAGTAATCACGCAACTTGGAGTAAGTGAGAAAGCGAAAGACACATAACCTATCATATCACATATAGGGGTTACCTAAAAAATGATACAAACAAAGATATTTCCACAGACAAACACTATCATAGATTCATTAAAAAAACTTATGGTTCACCAAATAGAAAGTTGTGAGGATTGGATACATTACCATATTGAGGTTAACAGAGAGATACAAACACATGTGAAATATGTAATCACCAAAGACCTATGCAATACTAAGAGAAGACTACTCAACATTGTGTCATAACCTACATGGGAAAAGGCTCCGAAGAAGAATAGATATATGTATATGTGTGAAAGAACCACATCTTGCACACCTAGAACAAACAAAACATTGTAATCAAGTTTGCTGTGATAAAAAATAAAAATTAAGTTAAAAATACCAACAAGAAGTAATGAGACATAAATTAAAGGGCGTTTTCCTCTCACATGCCATTCTAATTTACAAGCTAGAACACCACTTCCAGTAAGGCTCTGTTGCCCTAGTAACCAGATTTGGTAAAGGAGAAATGATGCCGCCATGTGGCCGATTCCCGCAAGAGCAGCTTTTAACCCACAGCTAATGGTCACTTACCATTCACAAGATCTCAGGGCTGTAAAGGACACCTGCCCTCAAAATTGTGCTGAGGTAGGGAATGGATAAAAAAATTCAAAACAGGCAAAATTTTCAAGAAGATAGTATGAAGAGGTAAGTTTTACTCACTCTCTTTTTAAAGAAAGGAAAATGGATAAAAGCTCAGCCTCAGGAAGTATTAGACTCATGCAATCTAATCTACAAAAAGTCTTCAACTCACACCAGTCGACTGACCATTGGCAAAAAGTCTACAAACAATAAATGCTGAAGAGGTTTTAGAGAACTGTGTACCCTCTAGCTGCTGGTGAGATGTAAAAGGGTTAAACGCTAATAATGAGAACAGGAAAGAGCTGCGTTTAAAAGGAAAAATTGAGGTACCAGTCAATCCAGCAGGCGCACCAAAGAGCCTCTCACCTGAGAAGACCAGAATGAAGAAGACCCGGGCTGCAAAAGCTGCACTGCAGCCTTATTCACAATAGACAAGACAGTGAAGCAACCAAAATGTCCATCTACAGATGAAAGGATAAAGAAGAAGTGGTCCATGTACACAATGAATACTAGCCATGGAAAACAATGAAACACTGCTCTTTGAGGCCCCATAGATGATCTTGGAGATAATCACAGAACCTGAGGTAAGTCGGAAAGCAAAAGTCCTATATCCTATGATATCACTTATAGGCGTTATCTAATAACTGACACAAATGAACATATTTCCACACAGAAAGTCAATCCCAGACTTATTAAAAGAGAACTATGCTTATCTAAAAGTAAAGGTGGGGGGAATGGATAAATGAAGATTAGCGTTACCATATGTATACAAATACATATAATATACATATATCAAAAACACCGACCATATAGCAAGGAAGGATTACGGAACACTGTAATAATTTACAAAGGAAGAGGATCTCTACATAAATAGGTATGTAGAATATGTAGATGAACCAGAGTGTGTACACCTTGGACAAGCAACATTCTAACCATTACCCCAATTGAAAAAATTAAAACAACGAACTAGGAGTAATGAGACATAGACTTATGGGGGGTTTTCCTGGCACATTCCATTCAAATTTACAACCTAGACAAACGACTTCCAGAATGGCTCTGCTGCCCTAGTACCCAAATTTGGGAATGGAGAAATGCTGCATCCTTGTGGCCGTTTCCCACAACAGCAGCTTTAAACCCACAGCAAAAAGTCACTAAATATTCACCAATTGCAGTTCTGTAAATGACACCTGCCCTCCAAAAAATACTGAGGTCGAAAATCGACCAAAAAATTCTAGAGTGCAACCTTCCAAAAAGAAAATTTGAAGAGGTATATTATACTCACACTTTTTTGCTTTTTTCTTTTAACAGAAAAGAAAAAGCCGTGGAAAAATGATGAATTGTAGGAATTTTTACAGACATGTAAACCCAAATTACAAAAACCTATCAGCTCACACCAGTCATAATGGCCATCAAAAAAAATTCTGCCAACAATAAATGCTGACGTGATTGTGGAGAAATGCGTACCCTTGATTCTAAGGGGGACGTGGTAAGAGCCACTAATGAAAGCACAATTGAGTTGCCTTGAGAAGGTAAACGTTGAGCTACCATACCAGTCAATCAATCATACCCACTGCTGGGTCTATCACCTGAGAAAATGAAAGTCAAAAATCACAGGCTGGCAATCCTGCACTCCAGCAATATTTACCATAGGCAACACTTGGAAGCAACGAAAATGTCCATCGACAGAGGAATGCACCAAGAAGAAGTGGTCCATGTACACAATGGAATATTAGCCATGGAAAACATTGAAGCACTGCTCTTTGAGGCACCATACTTGAGCCTGGAGATAATCACAAAACATGAAGTAGGTCGGAAAGCAAAACACCTATATCCTATATTATCACTTATGGCATTATCTAATAACTGACACAGATGAACATATTTCCAAAGAGAAAGACACTCACAGGCTTAGAAAACAAACGATGCTCATCTGAAAGGAAAGGAGGGGGAAATTGAGAAATGAACATTAGTGTTACTATACATATACAAATACATATTATATACATGTATCAAAAACACCGAACATATAGCAAGGGAGGTCGACGGAACACTGTAATATTTTACATGGGAAGAGGATCTGTACATTAATAGACATACATAATGTACAAATGAACCAGATTGTGTACACCTAGGACAAACAATATTCTAAACTTTACCCAGATTAAAAAAATTTTAAAAACCAAGAAGAAGTAATGAGACATAAACTTATGGGGATTTCTCCTGGCAATTTCCATTCTAATTTACAACCTAGGACAATGACTTCCAGAAAGGCTCTGCTGCCCTAGTACCCAGATTGGGGAATGGAGAAATGCTACCTCCTTGTGGCCGTTTCCCACAACAGCAGCTTTGAACCCACTGCAAAAGGTCACTAAATTTTCACCAACTTGCAGTTCTGTAAATGATACCTGCCCTCCAGAAAATTTCTGGGGTCAAAAATCGACCAAAAAATTCAAAAGAGGGCAAGCTTTGAAGAAGACAAGTTCAAGAGCTATATTGTACTCACGGGTTTTTCTTTTAAGAGAAAAGAAAAAGGAGTAGGAATATGACGAATTTAAAAAATTTTAATGACATGCATACCCATATTACAAAAACCTATCAGCTCACAGCAGTCAGAATGGCCATTAGGAAAAATGCTGCAAAAATTAAACCGTGAAGGGAGTGTGGAGAAATGCGTACCTTCGGTTGTAAGGGGGGGCAGGTAAAGAGCCACTAATGAAAACACAGTGTAGGTGCTTTGAAAAGGGAAACATTGAGCTACCAGTCAATCAATCACAACCACTGCTTGGCCTATCACCTGAGAAAATGAGAATCAAAAAGTCACAGGCTGGCAAACCTGTACGCCAGCAAGATTTACCATAGCCAGCACTTGGAAGCAATGAAAATGTCCATCAACCGAGGAATGCACCAAGAAGAATTGGTCCACGTACACAATGGAATATTACTCAAATAATAAATATAAATTCAATTTAAAAACAAACAAAAGCAAGGAGACATCAACATTTGTGGGTTTATCCGGGCACATTGCACTCTAATTTATAACCGAAGAACACCACTGGCCGGTAGGTCTGTTCTCCTAGTACCAGGAAGGGGACCGTAGAAAGGCTGCCACTATTGGGCCGATACCTGCAAAAGCAGGTTTAAAGCCTGAGCTAATGGTCATTTCATATGAACAAGTACTGCAGGGCTATAAATGAAACCTGCCCTCAAAATGTCTTGAGGGAGATAATGGCCAAATTATTTCAAATGGTGACACATACTTTAAGAAAACACTTTGAAGAAATAAGCTCTAATCACAGCTGGAAAAACAAAAAGGACATGTCTTAAAGCTCAATTTCTACGCATTATGAGACACATGCAAATTCAACCACAAAGAGGTATCAGCTCACACCACTCAGAATAACCATCAGCAAAAACTACAAAGAATAAATGCTGAAGGTGCTGGGAAGAAATACATACCCTCCACTTTAAGTGGGACGTAACCTGGAAAGAGCCACTAAGGACAACAGAACAGAGGTGCCTTTAAAAGGTAAACATTGAGCTACCATATGATCCAGCAGACCTATTCCTGGACCTATAAACTAAGAAGACAGAATTGGAAGGACACAGGCATGCAAATCTGTATTGCATAGTATTACAATAGCCAACATATGGAAGTAACCAAAAAGTCCCCCGACAGATGGGTGGACAAAGCAGAACTGCTATCTGTACAGATGGAATATGAGCTAGTGAAAAAATGAAACAATGCCATTTGCAGCACCATAGATTGAGTCTAGAAGTAATCACGCAACTTGGAGTAAGTGAGAAAGCGAAAGACACATAACCTATCATATCACATATAGGGGTTACCTAAAAAATGATACAAACAAAGATATTTCCACAGACAAACACTATCATAGATTCATTAAAAAAACTTATGGTTCACCAAATAGAAAGTTGTGAGGATTGGATACATTACCATATTGAGGTTAACAGAGAGATACAAACACATGTGAAATATGTAATCACCAAAGACCTATGCAATACTAAGAGAAGACTACTCAACATTGTGTCATAACCTACATGGGAAAAGGCTCCGAAGAAGAATAGATATATGTATATGTGTGAAAGAACCACATCTTGCACACCTAGAACAAACAAAACATTGTAATCAAGTTTGCTGTGATAAAAAATAAAAATTAAGTTAAAAATACCAACAAGAAGTAATGAGACATAAATTAAAGGGCGTTTTCCTCTCACATGCCATTCTAATTTACAAGCTAGAACACCACTTCCAGTAAGGCTCTGTTGCCCTAGTAACCAGATTTGGTAAAGGAGAAATGATGCCGCCATGTGGCCGATTCCCGCAAGAGCAGCTTTTAACCCACAGCTAATGGTCACTTACCATTCACAAGATCTCAGGGCTGTAAAGGACACCTGCCCTCAAAATTGTGCTGAGGTAGGGAATGGATAAAAAAATTCAAAACAGGCAAAATTTTCAAGAAGATAGTATGAAGAGGTAAGTTTTACTCACTCTCTTTTTAAAGAAAGGAAAATGGATAAAAGCTCAGCCTCAGGAAGTATTAGACTCATGCAATCTAATCTACAAAAAGTCTTCAACTCACACCAGTCGACTGACCATTGGCAAAAAGTCTACAAACAATAAATGCTGAAGAGGTTTTAGAGAACTGTGTACCCTCTAGCTGCTGGTGAGATGTAAAAGGGTTAAACGCTAATAATGAGAACAGGAAAGAGCTGCGTTTAAAAGGAAAAATTGAGGTACCAGTCAATCCAGCAGGCGCACCAAAGAGCCTCTCACCTGAGAAGACCAGAATGAAGAAGACCCGGGCTGCAAAAGCTGCACTGCAGCCTTATTCACAATAGACAAGACAGTGAAGCAACCAAAATGTCCATCTACAGATGAAAGGATAAAGAAGAAGTGGTCCATGTACACAATGAATACTAGCCATGGAAAACAATGAAACACTGCTCTTTGAGGCCCCATAGATGATCTTGGAGATAATCACAGAACCTGAGGTAAGTCGGAAAGCAAAAGTCCTATATCCTATGATATCACTTATAGGCGTTATCTAATAACTGACACAAATGAACATATTTCCACACAGAAAGTCAATCCCAGACTTATTAAAAGAGAACTATGCTTATCTAAAAGTAAAGGTGGGGGGAATGGATAAATGAAGATTAGCGTTACCATATGTATACAAATACATATAATATACATATATCAAAAACACCGACCATATAGCAAGGAAGGATTACGGAACACTGTAATAATTTACAAAGGAAGAGGATCTCTACATAAATAGGTATGTAGAATATGTAGATGAACCAGAGTGTGTACACCTTGGACAAGCAACATTCTAACCATTACCCCAATTGAAAAAATTAAAACAACGAACTAGGAGTAATGAGACATAGACTTATGGGGGGTTTTCCTGGCACATTCCATTCAAATTTACAACCTAGACAAACGACTTCCAGAATGGCTCTGCTGCCCTAGTACCCAAATTTGGGAATGGAGAAATGCTGCATCCTTGTGGCCGTTTCCCACAACAGCAGCTTTAAACCCACAGCAAAAAGTCACTAAATATTCACCAATTGCAGTTCTGTAAATGACACCTGCCCTCCAAAAAATACTGAGGTCGAAAATCGACCAAAAAATTCTAGAGTGCAACCTTCCAAAAAGAAAATTTGAAGAGGTATATTATACTCACACTTTTTTGCTTTTTTCTTTTAACAGAAAAGAAAAAGCCGTGGAAAAATGATGAATTGTAGGAATTTTTACAGACATGTAAACCCAAATTACAAAAACCTATCAGCTCACACCAGTCATAATGGCCATCAAAAAAAATTCTGCCAACAATAAATGCTGACGTGATTGTGGAGAAATGCGTACCCTTGATTCTAAGGGGGACGTGGTAAGAGCCACTAATGAAAGCACAATTGAGTTGCCTTGAGAAGGTAAACGTTGAGCTACCATACCAGTCAATCAATCATACCCACTGCTGGGTCTATCACCTGAGAAAATGAAAGTCAAAAATCACAGGCTGGCAATCCTGCACTCCAGCAATATTTACCATAGGCAACACTTGGAAGCAACGAAAATGTCCATCGACAGAGGAATGCACCAAGAAGAAGTGGTCCATGTACACAATGGAATATTAGCCATGGAAAACATTGAAGCACTGCTCTTTGAGGCACCATACTTGAGCCTGGAGATAATCACAAAACATGAAGTAGGTCGGAAAGCAAAACACCTATATCCTATATTATCACTTATGGCATTATCTAATAACTGACACAGATGAACATATTTCCAAAGAGAAAGACACTCACAGGCTTAGAAAACAAACGATGCTCATCTGAAAGGAAAGGAGGGGGAAATTGAGAAATGAACATTAGTGTTACTATACATATACAAATACATATTATATACATGTATCAAAAACACCGAACATATAGCAAGGGAGGTCGACGGAACACTGTAATATTTTACATGGGAAGAGGATCTGTACATTAATAGACATACATAATGTACAAATGAACCAGATTGTGTACACCTAGGACAAACAATATTCTAAACTTTACCCAGATTAAAAAAATTTTAAAAACCAAGAAGAAGTAATGAGACATAAACTTATGGGGATTTCTCCTGGCAATTTCCATTCTAATTTACAACCTAGGACAATGACTTCCAGAAAGGCTCTGCTGCCCTAGTACCCAGATTGGGGAATGGAGAAATGCTACCTCCTTGTGGCCGTTTCCCACAACAGCAGCTTTGAACCCACTGCAAAAGGTCACTAAATTTTCACCAACTTGCAGTTCTGTAAATGATACCTGCCCTCCAGAAAATTTCTGGGGTCAAAAATCGACCAAAAAATTCAAAAGAGGGCAAGCTTTGAAGAAGACAAGTTCAAGAGCTATATTGTACTCACGGGTTTTTCTTTTAAGAGAAAAGAAAAAGGAGTAGGAATATGACGAATTTAAAAAATTTTAATGACATGCATACCCATATTACAAAAACCTATCAGCTCACAGCAGTCAGAATGGCCATTAGGAAAAATGCTGCAAAAATTAAACCGTGAAGGGAGTGTGGAGAAATGCGTACCTTCGGTTGTAAGGGGGGGCAGGTAAAGAGCCACTAATGAAAACACAGTGTAGGTGCTTTGAAAAGGGAAACATTGAGCTACCAGTCAATCAATCACAACCACTGCTTGGCCTATCACCTGAGAAAATGAGAATCAAAAAGTCACAGGCTGGCAAACCTGTACGCCAGCAAGATTTACCATAGCCAGCACTTGGAAGCAATGAAAATGTCCATCAACCGAGGAATGCACCAAGAAGAATTGGTCCACGTACACAATGGAATATTACTCTAATAATAAATATAAATTCAATTTAAAAACAAACAAAAGCAAGGAGACATCAACATTTGTGGGTTTATCCGGGCACATTGCACTCTAATTTATAACCGAAGAACACCACTGGCCGGTAGGTCTGTTCTCCTAGTACCAGGAAGGGGACCGTAGAAAGGCTGCCACTATTGGGCCGATACCTGCAAAAGCAGGTTTAAAGCCTGAGCTAATGGTCATTTCATATGAACAAGTACTGCAGGGCTATAAATGAAACCTGCCCTCAAAATGTCTTGAGGGAGATAATGGCCAAATTATTTCAAATTGTGACACATACTTTAAGAAAACACTTTGAAGAAATAAGCTCTAATCACAGCTGGAAAAACAAAAAGGACATGTCTTAAAGCTCAATTTCTACGCATTATGAGACACATGCAAATTCAACCACAAAGAGGTATCAGCTCACACCACTCAGAATAACCATCAGCAAAAACTACAAAGAATAAATGCTGAAGGTGCTGGGAAGAAATACATACCCTCCACTTTAAGTGGGACGTAACCTAGAAAGAGCCACTAAGGAGAACAGAATAGAGGTGCCTTTAAAAGTTAAACATTGAGCTACCATATGATCCAGCAGACCTATTCCTGGACCTATAAACTAAGAAGACAAAATTGTAAGGACACAGGCACGCAAATCTGTATTGCATAGAATTACGATAGCCAACATATGGAAGTAACCAAAAAGTGCACTGACAGATGGGTGGACAAAGAAGAACTGCTATCTGTACAGATGGAATATGAGCTAGTGAAAAAATGAAACAATGCCATTTGCAGCACCATAGATGAGTCTAGAAGTAATCACGCAACTTGGAGTAAGTGAGAAAGCGAAAGACACATATCCTATCATATCACATATAGGGGTTACCTAAAAAATGATACAAACAAAGATATTTCCACAGACAAACACTATCATAGATTCATTAAAAAAACTTATGGTTCACCAAATAGAAAGTTGTGAGGATTGGATACATTACCATATTGAGGTTAACAGAGAGATACAAACACATGTGAAATATGTAATCACCAAAGACCTACGCAATACCAAGAGAAGACTACTCAACATTGTGTCATAACCTACATGGGAAAAGGCTCCGAAGAAGAAGAGATATATGTATATGTGTGAAAGAACCACATCTTGCACACCTAGAACAAAAAAATATTGTAATCAAGTTTGCTGTGATAAAAAATAAAAATTAAGTTAAAAATACCAACAAGAAGTAATGAGACATAAATTAAAGGGCGTTTTCCTCTCACATGCCATTCTAATTTACAACCTAGAACACCACTTCCAGTAAGGCTCTGTTGCCCTAGTAACCAGATTTGGTAAAGGAGAAATGCTGCCGCCATGTGGCCGATTCCCGCAAGAGCAGCTTTTAACCCACAGCTAATGGTCACTTACCATTCACAAGATCTCAGGGCTGTAAAGGAAACCTGCCCTCAAAATTGTGCTGAGGTAGGGAATGGATAAAAAAATTCAAAACAGGCAAAATTTTCAAGAAGATAGTATGAAGAGGTAAGTTTTACTCACTCTCTTTTTAAAGAAAGGAAAATGGATAAAAGCTCAGCCTCAGGAAGTATTAGACTCATGCAATCTAATCTACAAAAACTTTTCAACTCACACCAGTCGACTGACCATTGGCAAAAAGTCTACAAACAATAAATGCTGAAGAGGTTTTAGAGAACTGTGTACCCTCTAGCTGCTGGTGAGATGTAAAAGGGTTAAACACTAATAATGAGAAGAGAAAAGAGCTGCGTTTAAAAGGAAAAATTGAGGTACCAGTCAATCCAGCAGGCGCACCAATGGGCCTCTCACCTGAGAAGACCAGAATGAAGAAGACCCGGGCTGCAAAAGCTGCACTGCAGCCTTATTCACAATAGACAAGACAGTGAAGCAACCAAAATGTCCATCTACAGATGAAAAGATAAAGAAGAAGTGGTCCATATACACAATGAATACTAGCCATGGAAAACAATGAAACACTGCTCTTTGAGGCACCATAGATGATCTTGGAGATAATCACAGAACATGAGGTAAGTCGGAAAGCAAAAGTCCTATATCCTATGATATCACTTATACGCGTTATCTAATAACTGACACAAATGAACATATTTCCACAGAGAAAGTCAATCACAGACTTATTAAAAAAGAACTATGCTTATCTAAAAGTAAAGGTGGGGGGAATGGATAAATGAAGATTAACGTAACCATATGTATACAAATACATATTATATACATATATCAAAAACACCGACCATATAGCAAGGAAGGATTACGGAACACTCTGTAATAATTTACATGGAAAGAGGATCTCTACATAAATAGGTATATAGAATATGTAGATGAACCAGAGTGTGTACACCTTGGACAAGCAACATTCTAACCATTACCCCAATTGAAAAAATTAAAACAACGAACTAGGAGTAATGAGACATAAACTTATGGGGGGTTTTCCTGGCACATTCCATCCAAACTTAAAACCTAGGCAAACAACTTCCAGAACGGCTCTGCTGCCCTAGTACCCAGATTTGGGAATGGAGAAATGCTGCATCCTTGTGGCCGTTTCCCACAACAGCAGCTTTAAACCCACTGCAAAAGGTCACTAAATATTCACCAATTGCAGGTCTGTAAATGACACCGGCCCTCCAAAAAATACTGAGGTCGAAAATCGACCAAAAAATTCCAGAGTGCAACCTTCCAAAAAGAAAATTTGAAGAGGTATATTATACTCACACTTTTTTCTTTTAACAGAAAATAAAAAGACGTGGAAAAATGATGAATTGTAGGAATTTTTACAGACTTGTAAACCCAAATTACAAAAACCTATCAGCTCACACCAGTCAGAATGGCAATCAACAAAAATGCTGCAAACAATAAATGCTGACGTGATTGTGGAGAAATGCGTACCCTTGATTCTAAGGGGGACGTGGTAAGAGCCACTAATGAAAGCACAATTGAGGTGCCTTGAAAAGATAAACGTTGAGCTACCATACTAGTCAATCAATCATACCCACTGCTGGGTCTATCACCTGAGAAAATGAAAATCAAAAATCAAAGGCTGGCAATCCTGCACTCCAGCAATATTTATCTTAGGCAACGCTTGGAAGCAACGAAAATGTCCTTCAACAGAGGAATGCACCAAGAAGAAGTGGTCCATGTACACAATGGAATATTAGCCATGGAAAACATTGAAGCACTGCTCTTTGAGGCACCATAGATGAGCCTGGAGATAATCACAAAACATGAAGTAGGACTTCCCTGGTGGCACAGTGGTTAAGAATCCACCTGCCAGTGCAAGGGACACAGGTTCGAGCCCTGGTCCGGGAAGATCCCACATGCCGCGGAGCAACTAAGCCCGTGTGCCACAACTACTGAGCCTGCGCTCTAGAGCCCACGAGCCACAACTACTGAGCCCGCGTGCCACAACTACTGAAGCCCGCGCGCCTAGAGCCCGTGCTCCGCAACAAGAGAAGCCACTGCAATGAGAAGCCCGTGCACCGTAACCAAGAGTAGCCCCCGCTTGCCGCAACTAGAGAAAGCCCGCGCGCAGCAACAAAGACCCAACGCAGCCATAAATAAATAAATAAATTTATTAAAAAAAAAAAAAAAAAACATGAAGTAGGTCGGAAAGCAAAAGACCTATATCCTATATTATCACTTATGGCATTATCTAATAACTGACACAGATGAACATATTTCCAAAGAGAAAGACACTCACAGGCTTAGAAAACAAACTATGCTCATCTAAAAGGAAAGGAGTGAGGAAAATGAGAAATGAAGATTAGTGTTACTATACATATACAAATACATATTATATACATATAGCAAAAAGACCGAACATATAGCAAGGGAGGTCGATGGAACAGTGTAATATTTTACATGGGAAGAGGATCTGTACATTAATAGACATACATAATGTACAAATGAACCAGATTGTGTACACCTAGGACAAACAATATTCTAAACTTTACCCAGATTAAAAAAAATTTAAAAACCTAGAAGTAATGAGACATAAACTTATGGGGATTTCTCCTGGCAAATTCCATTCTAATTTGCAACCTAGGACAATGACTTCCAGAAAGGCTCTGCTGCCCTAGTACCCAGATTGGGGAATGGAGAAATGCTACCTCCTTGTGGCCGTTTCCCACAACAGCAGCTTTGAACCCACTGCAAAAGGTCACTAAATTTTCACCAACTTGCAGTTCTGTAAATGGCAGCTGCCCTCCAGGAAATTTCTGGGGTCAAAAATCGACCAAAAAATTCAGAAGAGGGCAACGTTGGAAGAAGACAAGTTCAAGAGCTATATTGTACTCACGGTTTTTTCTTTTAAGAGAAAAGAAAAAGGCGTAGGAATATGATGAATTTTAAAAATTTTAATGACATGCATACCCATATTACAAAACCTATCAGCTCCCAGCAGTCAGAATGGCCATTAGGAAAAATGCTGCAAAAAATAAATGGTGAAGGGAGTGTGGAGAAATGTGTACCCTCGGTTGTAAGGGGGGGGGCATGTAAAGAGCCACTAATGAAAACACAATATAGGTGCTTTGAAAAGGGAAACATTGAGCTACCAGTCAATCAATCACAACAAATGCTTGGCCTATCACCTGAGAATATGAGAATCAAAAAGTCACAGGCTGGGAAACCTGTACACCAGCAAGATTTACCATAGCCAGCACTTGGAAGCATTGAAAATGTCCATCAACCGAGGAATGCACCATGAAGAAGTGGTCCATGTACACAATGGAATATTAGCCATGGAAAACATGGAAGCACTGCTCTTTGAGGCACCATACTTGAGCCTGGAGATAATCACAAACATGAGGTATGTCGGAAAGCAAAAGACCTATACCCTATGATATCACTTATGTCGTTATCTAATAACTGACAGAAATGAACATATTTCCAAAGAGAAAGACACTCACGTGTTTAGAAATCAAACTCTGCTCATGTATAAGGAAAGGTGTGGGTAATGGATAAATGAATGTTAGTGTTACTATACATATATAAATACATAGTATATACATATATCAAAAAGCCAGACCATATATTAAGGGGGTACTACGGAACACTCTGTAATATTTTACATGGGAAGAGGATCTGTACATGAATAGATGTATATAATGTATAAATGAACCTGACTCTGTACACTTAGGACAAACAATATTCTAATCTTAACCCCGATTTAAAAATTTAAAAAAACAAGAAGAAGTAATGAGACTTAAACATATGGGGCTATCTCCTGGCACATTCAATTCTAATTTACAACCTAGGAACACGACTTCCAGAAAGGCTCTTGCCCTAGTACCCAGATTTGGGAATGGAGAAATGCTACCTCTTTGTAGCCGTTTCCCACAACAGAAGCTTTAAACCCATTGCATAAGGTCACTAAGTATTCAGATAACCGCAGGCCTGTAAATGACACCTACCCTCCAAAACAATCCTTGGGTTGAAAATTGACCAAAAAATTCATACGAGGGCAACGTTCCAAGAAGACACTTTCAAGAGGTATATTGTACTCACACATTTTTTCCTTTTTTTTAAACAGAAAATAAAAGGTGTGGAAAACTGATGAATTTAAAAATTATAATGACATGAATACCCATATTACAAAAACCTATCAGCTCACAGCAGTCAGAATGGCCATTAGGAAAAATGCTGCAAAAAATACATGCTGAAGGGAATGTGGAGAAATGCGTACCCTCGGTTGTAAGGGGGGGCATGTAAAGAGCCACTAATGAAAACACAATGTAGGTGCTTTGAAAAGGGAAACATTGAGATACCAGTCAATCAGTCACAGCCACTGCTGGGCCTATCACCTAAGAAAATGAAAATCATAAAGTCACAGGCTGGCAGTCCCGCACTCCAGCACTATTTACCATAGCCAACACTTGGAAGCAACAAAAATGTCCATCAACCGAGGAATGCACCAAGACGAAGTGGTCCATGTACACAATGGAATATTACTCCAATAATAAATATAAATTAAATCTAAAAAACAAAACAAAAGTAAGGAGACATCAGCATTTGTGGCTTCATTCCGGCGTATTGCACTCTTAATTTATAAGCGAGGGTCACCAGTGGCCGGAAGGTGTGTTTCCCTAGTTACCAGAGTGTGGAACATAGAAAGGCTGCCGCCTTCTGGCCGTTACCTGCAAAAGCAGCTTTAAAGCCTGTGCTAATGGTCACTTCATATGAACAAGTACTGCAGGGCTGTAAATGAAACCTGCCCTCAAAATGTCTTGAGGGAGGTAATGGCCAAAAAATTTCAAAATGTGACACATACTTTAAGTAAACACTTTGAAGAACTAAGCTGTAATCACAGTTTGATAAATAAAAAGGACATGCTTTAAAGCTCAATTTCAACAGATTATGGGACACATGCAAGTTCAACCACAAAGAGGTCTCAGCTCGTACCTGTCAGAATAACCATCAGCAATAAAACTACAAACAATAAATACTGAAGGTGTTTTGGAGAAATGCATACCCTCAACTTTAAGTTGGACGTAACCTGGAAACAGCCACTGATGAGAACTGAATGGTGGTGCCTTTAAAACGTACACACTGAGCTACCATATGATACAGCAAGCCCACTCTTTGGCCTATAACATAGGAAGATAGATCTGGAAAGACACAGGCAAGCAAATGTGCACTGCAGCAGTATTACAGTAGCCAAGACATGGATGCAACCAAAAAGTCCATCAAGAGTTGCGTGGCCAAAGAAGAACTGGTTCATGTACAGATGGAATATTAGCCAGGGAAAAAAATGAAACAATGCCATTTGCAGCACCATGTATGATTCTTGAGGTAATCAGGCAAATTGTACTAAGTCAGAAAACAAAAGACACATATCCTATAATATCACTTATAGGTCTTAGCTAAAAATTAATACCAATGAAGATATTTCCACAGAGAAATGCAATCACAGATTCATTAAAGAAACTTATGTTTCACCAAATGGAAAGGTGTGAGGATTGGATACATTAGGATATTGGGGTTAAAATAGATATAGAAACATATGTGAAACATGTAATCACCAAAGACCTACGTAATACCAAGAGAAGATTACTCAACATTGTGTCATAACCTACATGGGAAAATGATCCAAAGAAGAATAGATATATGTATATGTTTAAAAGAACCACATCTTGCACACCTAGAAGAAACAAAACATTTTAATCAAATTTGCTCTGATAAAAAATAAAAATTAAATTAAAAAAAGAACAAGAAGTAATGAGACATAAACTTAAGAGGCTTTTTGCTGGCACATTGCATTCTACTTTACAACCAGAACATGACTTCCATTAAGGCTCTGTCATCACTAATAAAGCAGCTTTATAAGCAATGTTGAAGATAGCTTAAAAGAAGTCTCACTAATTATTGATAGTAGCAAGAAAACAAAGTAAAGTAAAAATCTCACTGCAAAAAGTATACATAGAGTGAGGATAGTAGATCAAACACTTATTACATTTCTGTAAAGAATAAAAGACAACAATAGTATGTTTTTTTTTTAAAAAAGAAAGGGCTCAAATAAATCTGAAATGAAAGAGATGATGTTACAACAGACACCACAGAAATACAAAGTATCCTAAGATACACACAGGGTAACTCAGGGCTCAGACTGGACAGAGCCCACTCTCCAGTCCCCTTTACATGACTTACAGGAGCCTCAGGAACTGAGGAGGGGATCCCTGAGGAGAGGCTCAAGATAGAATATGGTAGGCATTAACATGGCTCCATTCATCTTAAACATGCCTGAACTACATTCACATGAGATGATTTTGTCCTGTATGTACATCGGCACCTCTAGTTGGAACTGCAGATCTTTGGCTTCATCACCTCTACTGACAGCAATAGCTTCACCTGCTGTGGACCGTCTCCTATAGGATTTCTAGAACCACAAAACATCGAAGCTTCACAGGACCCAGAGTCTGTGCGACTCCACGCAGAGTCTCAGAGTCTCAACTCCACTCAGATACTCCACTCTTGGAGGGCACACACAAAGTAGTGTGCACATCAGGGCCCAGGGGAAGGAGCAGTGACCCCATAGGAGAATGACCAGAACTACCTGATAGTTTTAGAGGGTCTCCTGCAGAGGCAGGTGGTGGCTGTGGCTGTGGCTCACCATGAGGACAACAACACTGGTAGCAGAAGTTCTGGGAAATACTCCTTGGTGTGAGCCCTCCCAGAGCCCGCCATTAGCCCCACCAAGAGCAAGGTAGGCTCCAGTGCTGGGTTGCCTCAGGCCAAACAACCAACAGGGAGGGAACCCAGCCCCATGGATCAGCAGACAAGCAGATTAAACTTTTTATTAAAGTTTTATTTAATCCGCAGACAAGCGGATTAAAGCTCTGCCCACCAAAGCAACACCCAGCTCTACCCACCACCAGTCCCTCCCATCAGGAAGCTTGCACAAACCTCTAAGACAGACTCATCCACTGGAGAGCAGACAGCAGAAGGAAGAAGAACTACAATTCTGAAGCCTGTGGAAGGAAAACCACATTCACAGAAAGATAGACAAAATGAAAAGGCAGAGGACTTTATACCAGATCAAGGAACAAGATAAAACCCCAGAAAAAAAACGAAATGAGGTGGAGATAGGGAACCTTCCAGAAAAAGAATCAGAATAAAGATAGTGAAGATGATCCTAGACCTTGGCAAAAGAATGGAGGCAAAAACAAAAAGAATAAAATATCTAGGAATAAACCTACCTAAGGAGACAAAAGACCTGTATGCAGAAAATTATAGGACACTGATGAAAGAAATTAAAGATGATACAAATAGATGGAGAGAGATACCATGTTCTTGGATTGGAAGAATCAACACTGTGAAAATGACTCTACTACCCAAAGCAATCTACAGATTCAATGCAATCCCTATCAAATTACCACTGGCATTTTTCACAGCACTAGAACAAAAAATTTCACAATTTGTATGGAGACACAAAAGACCCCAAATAGCCAAAGCAATCTTGAGAATGAAAAATGGAGCTGGAGGAACCAGGCTCCCTGACTTCAGACTATATTACAAAGCTACAGTAATCAAGACAGTTTGGTACTGGCACAAAAACAGAAATATAGATCAATGGAACAGGATAGAAAGCCCAGAGATAAACACACGCACATATGGTCACCTTATCTTTGATAAAGGAGGCAAGCATATACAGTGGAGAAAAGTCAGCCTCTTCAATAAGTGGTGCTGGGAAAATTGGACAGGTACATGTAAAAGTATGAAATTAGAACACTCCCTGACACCATACACAAAAATAAACTCAAAATGGATTAAAGACCTAAGTGTAAAGCCAGACACTATCAAACTCTTAGAGGAAAACATAGGCAGAACACTCTATGACATACATCACAGCAAGATCCTTTTTGACCCAGCTCCTAGACAAATGGAAATAAAAACACAAATAAACAAATGGGACCTAATGAAACTTAAAAGCTTTTGCACAGCAAAGGAAACCATAAACAAGACCAAAAGACAACCCTCATAATGGGAGAAAATATTTGCAAATGGAGCAAATGACAAAGGATTAATCTCCAAGATTTACAAGCAGCTCATGCAGCTCAATAACAAAAAAACAAACAACCCAATCCAAAAATGGGCAGAAGACCTAAATAGACATTTCTCCAAAGAAGATATACAGATGGCCAACAGACACATGAAAGAATGCTCAACATCATTAATCATTAGAGAAATGCAAATCAAAACTACAATGAGGTATCATCTCACACCAGTCAGAATGGCCATCATCAAAAAATCTAGAAACAATAAATGCTGGAGAGGGTGTGGAGAAAAGGGAACCCTCTTGCACTGTTGGTGGGAATGTAAATTGATACAGCCACTATGGAGAACAGTATGGAGGTTCCTTAAAAAACTAAAACTAGAACTACCATACGACCCAGCAATCCCACTACTGGGCATATACCCTGAGAAAACCATAATTCAAAACGAGTCATGTACCAAAATGTTCATTGCAGCTCTATTTACAATAGCCAGGACATGGAAGCAACCTAAGTGTCCATCATCGGATGAATGGATAAAGAAGATGTGGCACATATATACAATGGAATATTACTCAGCCATAAAAAGAAATGAAATGGAGGTATTTGTAATGAAGTGGATGGAGTTAGAGTCTGTCATACAGAGTGAAGTAAGTCAGAAAGAGAAAAACAAATACAGTATGCTAACACATATATATGGAATATAAGGAAAAAAAAAGGTCATGAAGAACCTAGTGGCAAGATGGGAATAAAGACATAGACCTACTAAAGAATGGACTTGAGGATATGGGGAGGGGGAGGGGTGAGATGTGACAGGGTGACAGAGTGTCATGGACATATATACACTACCAAATGTTAAATAGATGGCTAGTGGGAAGCAGCCGCATAGCACAGGGAGATCACCTCTGTGCTTTGTGACCGCCTTGGGGGTTGGGATGGGGAGGGTGGGAGGGAGGGAGATGCGGGAGGGAGGAGATATGGGAACGTGTGTATATGTGTAGCTGATTCACTTTGTTATAAAGCAGAAACTAACACACCATTGTGAAGCAATTATACTTCAATAAGGATGTTTTAAAAAAAAAACGTAAAAAAAAATAAAAAAAAAAAAGAATGGAGGCAAAGATCGAGAAGATGCAAGAAAT
Organism: Balaenoptera physalus; assembly: GCF_965194825.1. Taxonomy (NCBI): domain Eukaryota; kingdom Metazoa; phylum Chordata; class Mammalia; order Artiodactyla; family Balaenopteridae; genus Balaenoptera; species Balaenoptera physalus. Next base: position 143,604 of record NW_028125579.1, on the reverse strand, counting down.
GCTTAACAAAGACCTAGAAGAATTAAGGAACAAACACCTAGAAGAATTAAAGAACAAACAAACAGAGGTGAATAATATAATAACTGAAATGAAAAATACACTAGAAGGAATCAGTAGCAGAATAACTGTGGCAGAAGAACGGATAAGTGACCTGGAAGACAGAAAGGTGGAAATCACTGCCATGGAACAGAATAAAGAAAAAGAATGAAAATAAATGAAGACATCCTAAGAGTCCTCTGGGACAACATTAAATGCAACAACATTCACAATATAGGGGTCCCAGAAGGAGAAGAGAGAGAGAAAGGTCGCAAGAATATATTTGAAGAGATTATAGTCAAAAACTTCCCTAGCATGGGAAAAGAAATAGCCACCCAAGTCCAGGAAGCGCAGAGAGTCCCAGTCAGGATAAATCAAAGGAGAAAAATGCCAAGACACATAGTAACCAAATTGACAAAAATTAAAGACAAAGAAAAATTATTGAAAGCAGCAAGGGAAAAATGATAAATAACATAAAAGGGAACTCCCATAACAGATGATTTCTCAGCAGAAAATCTACAAGCCAGAAGGGAGTGGCATGATAAATTTAAAGTGATGAAAGGGAAGAACCGACAACCAAGAGTACTCCACCCAGCAAGGATCTCTTTCAGATTTCACAGAGAAATCAAAAGTCCTACAGACAAGCAAAAGCTAAGAGAATTCAGCACCATGAAACCAGCTCTACACCAAATGCTAAAGGAAATTCTCTAAGTGGGAAACACAAGAGAAGAAAAGGACCCAACAAGACAAACCCGTAACAATTAAGAAAATAGTAATATACATATCAATAATTACCTTAAACATTAATGGACTAAATGTTCCAACCAAAAGACACAGCCTCTCTGAATGGATACAAAAACAAGACCTATATATATGCTGCCTACAAGAGACCCATTTCAGACCTAGGGACACATACAGACTGAAAGTGAGGCGATGGAAAAATATATTCTATGCAAATGAAATCAAAAGAAAGCTGGAGTAGCAATACTCATATCAGAGAAAATAGACTTTAAAATAAAGAATGTTACAAGAGACAAGGAAAGATACTACATAACGGTCAAGGGATCAATCCAAGAAGAAGATATAACAATTATAAATATATATGTACCCAACATAGGAGCACCTCAATATATAAGGCAACTGCTAACAGCTATAAAAGAGGAACTCGACAGTAACACAATAATAGTGGGGGACTTTAACAGCTCACTTACACCAGTGGAGATCATCCAGAAAGAAAATTAATAAGGAAACACAAGCTTTAAATGACACAATAGACCAGATAGAGTTAACTGATATTTATAGGACATTCCATCCAAAAAGAGCAGATTACACGTTCTTCTCAACTGCACACGGAACATTCTCCAGGATAGATCACATCTCGGGTCACAAAAAAGCCTCAGTAAATTAAAGAAAACTGAAATCATATCAAGCAGCTGTTCCGACCACAATGCTATGAGATTAGAAATCAATTACAGGGAAAAATCCGTAAAAAAACAAAAAACATGGAGGCTAAACAATACGTTACTAAATAACCAAGAGATCACTGAAGAAATAAAAGAGGAAATCAAAAACTACCTCGAGACAAATGACAACAAAAACACGATGATCCAAAACCTATGGGATGCGGCAAAAGCAGTTCAAGAGGGAAGTTTAGAGCAATACAAGCCTACCTCAAGAAACAAGAAAAATCTCAAATAAACAATCTAACCTTACACCTAGAGGAACTAGAGAAAGAAGAACAAAACCCAAAGTTAGTAGAAGGAAAGGAATCATAAAGATCAGAGCAGAAATAAATGGAATAGAAACAAAGAAAATGAAAGCAAAGATCAATAAAACTAAAAGCTGGTTCTTTGAGAAGATAAACAAAAATGATCAGCCTTTAGTCAGACCCAAGAAAAAGAGGGAGAGGACTCAAATCAAAAAAATTAGAAGTGAAAAAGGAGAAGTTACAACAGACACCACAGGAATACAAAGCATCCTAAGAGACTACTACAAGCAACTCTATGCCAATAAAATGGACAACCTGGAAGAAATGGACAAATTCTTAGAAAGGGATAACTTCCCAAGACTGAATCAGGAAGAAATAGAGAATATGAACAAACCTATCACAAGCAATGAAATTGAAACTGTGATTAAAAATCTTCCAACAAACAAAAGTCCATAACCAGATGGCATCAGAGGTGAATTCTATCAAATATTTAGAGAAGAGCTAGCACCCAACCTTCTCAAATTCTTCAAAACAATTGCAGGGGAAGGAACACTCCCAAACTCATTCTATGAGACCACCATCACCCTGATACCAAAACCAGACAAAGATACTACAAGGAAAGAAAATTATAGACCAATATCACTGATGAATATAGATGTAAAAATCCTCAACAAAATACTAGCAAACAGAATCGAACAACACGTTAGAAGGATCATACACCATGATCAAGTTGGGTTTATCCCAGGGATGCAAGGATTCTTCAATATACACAAATCAATGTGATACACCATATTAACAAATTGTAGAATAAAACCATATGATCATCTCAATAGATGCAGGAAAAGATTTTGAGAAAATTCAACATCCATTTATGATAAAAGCTCTGCAGAGTGTGGGCATAGAGGGAAACTACCTCAACCTTATAAAGGCCATATATGACAAACCCACAGCAAACAGCATTCTCAATGGTGAAAAACTGAAAGCGTTTCCTCTAAGATCAGGAACAAGACGAGGATGTCCACTCTCACCACTACTATTCAACATAGTTTTGGAAGTCCTAGCCATGGCAATCAGAGAAGAAAAAAAAATAAAAGGAATAAAAAAAGGAAAAGAAGAAATAAAATTGTTACTGTTTGCAGATGACATCATATCATAGGTAGAGAATCCTAAAGATGCCACCAGAAAACCACTGGAGCTAATCAATGAATTTGGTAAAGTTGCAGGATACAAAATTAATGCACAGAAATTGCTTTCATTCCTATACATTAACAATGAAAGAACAGAAAGAGAAATTAAGGAAACAATCCCATTACCACTGCAACAAAAAGAATAAACTACCTAGGAATAAACCTACCTAAGGAAGTAAAAGACCTGTACTCAGAAAACTATAAGACACTGATGAAAGAAATCAAAGATGATATAAACAGATGGAGACATATACCATGTTCTTGGATTAGAAGAATCAATATTGTGAAAATGACTATACTACCCAAAGCAATCTACAGATTCAATGCAATCCCTATCAAAATACAAATGGCATTTTCTACAGAACTAGAAAAAAAAAATCGTAAAATTTGTAGGGAGACACAAAAGACCCTGGATAACCAAAGCAGCCTTGAGGGGAAAAAAAAAGAGCTGGAGGATTCAGACTTCCAGACTTCAGACTATATTACAAAGCTACAGTAATCAAGATGATATGGTACTGACACAAAAACAGAAATATAGATCAATAGAACAGGATAGAAAGCACAGAGATAAACCCACGTACCTATGGTTAACTAATCTATGACAAAGGAGGCAAGGGTATACAATGGAGAAAAGACAGTGTCTTCAGTAAGTGGTGCTGGGAAAACTGGACAGCTACATGTAAAAGAATGAAATTAGAACTCTCCCTAACACCATACACAAAAATAAACTCAAAATGGATTAGAGACCTAAATGTAAGACCAGCCACTATAAAACTCTTAGAGGAAAACATAAGCAGAACAGTCTATGACATAAATCACAGCAAGATCCTTTTTGACCCACCTCCAAGGGAAATGGAAATAAAAACAAAAATTAAAAAAATGGTACCTAATGAAACTTAAAATCTTTTGCACAGCAAAGGAAAACATAAGCAAGATGAAAAGACAACCATCAGAATGGGAGAAAATATTTTCAAATGAAGCAAATGGCAAAGGATTAATCTCCAAAAAGCAGCTCATGTAGCTCAATATCACAAAACCAAACAACCCAATCCAAAAATGGGCAGAAGACCTAAATAGACATTTCTACAAAGAAGATATACAGTTTGCCAACAAACACATGAAAGGATGCTGAACATCACTAATCATTAGAGAAATGCAAATCAAAACTACAGTGAGATATCACCTCACACCAGTCAGAATGGCCATCATCAAAAAATCTACAAACAGTAAATGCTGGAGAGGCATATATTGGAAAAAAGGGAACCCTCTTGCACTGTTGGTAGGAATGTAAATTGATATAGCTACTAGGGAGAACGGTATGGGGGTTCCTTAAAAACTAAAAATAGAACAACCGTACACCCCAGCAATCCCACTACTGGACATTCACCCTGAGAAAACCATAATTCAAAAAGAGTCATGTACCACAATGTTCATTGTAGCTCTATTTACAATAGCCAGGACATGGAAGCAACCTAAGTGTCCATCAACACATAACTGCATAAAGAAGATGTGGCACATATATACAATGGAACATTATTCAGCCATAAAAAGAAACGAAATTGAGTTATTTGTAGTGAGGTGGATGGATCTAGAGTCTGTCCTACAGAGTGAAGTAAGTCAGAAAGAGAAAAACAAATACCGTATGCTAACACATATATATGGAATCTAAAAGAAAAAAGTTTATGAAGAACCTAGGGGCAGGAAAGGATTAAGGACACAGACATAGAGAAAGGACTTGAGGACACGGGGAGGGGGAAGGGTAAGCTGGGACAAAGTGAGAGAGTGGTATGGACATATATACACTACCAAATGTAAAATTGATAGCTACTGGGAAGCAGCCACATAGCACAGGGAGATCAGCTCGGTGCTTTGTGACCACCTAAAGGGGTGGGATAAGGGAGTGAGAGGGAAGTGCAAGAGGGAGGGGATATGGTGTTATATGTATACGTATAGCTGATTCACTTTTTCATACAGCAGAAACTAACACACAATTGTAACGCAATTATACTCCAATAAAGATGTAAAAGAAAAAAAAAAGAAAGCCCAGAGACAAACCTACACACCTATGGTCCACTAATCTATGACAAAGGAGGCAAGGATATACAATGGAGAAAAGACAGTCTCTTCAATAAGTGGTGCTGGGAAAAATGGACAACTACACGTAAAAGAATGAAATTAGAACACTCCCTAACACCATACACAAAAAATAAACTCAAAATGGATTAGAGACCGAAATGTTAGACCGGACACTATAAAACTCTTAGAGGAAAACATAGGAAGAATACTCTTTGACATAAATCACAGCAAGATCTTTTTTGATCCACCTCCTAGAGTAATGGAATAAAAAACAAAAATAAACAAATGGGAGCAAATGAAACCTAAAAGCTTTTGGAAAGCAAAGGAAACTACAAAGATGACGAAAAGACAACCCTCAGAATGGGAGAAAATATTTGCAAACGAATCAATGGACAAAGGATTAATCTCCAATATATATAAACAGCTCATGCAGCTCAACAGTAAAAAAACAAACAACCCAATCCAAAAATGGGCAGATGACGTAAATAGACATTTGTCCCGAGAAGACATACAGATGGCCAAGAAGCACATGAAAAGCTGCTCAACATCACTAATTATTAGAGAAATATAAACCAAAACTACAATGAGGTATTTACCTCACACAAGTTAGAATGGGCATCATCAGAAAATCTACAAACAACAAATGCTGCAGAGGGTGTGGAGAAAAGGGAACCCTCTTACACTATTTGTGGGAATGTAAATTGATACAGTCACTATGGAGAACAGTATGGAGGTTCCTTAAAAAACTAAAAATAGAATTACCATATGACCCAGCAATCCCACTACTGGGCATATACCCAGAGAAAACCATAATTCAAAAAGACACATTCACCACAATGTTCATTGCAGCACTATTTACAATAGCCAGGTCATGGAAGCAAACTAAATGCCCATAGATAGACAAATGGAAAATATGTGGTACATATATAAAATGGAATATTACTCAGCCATAAAAAGGAATGAAATTGGGTCATTTGTAGAGACGTGGATAGATCTAGAGAATGTCATACAGAGTGAAGTAAGTCAGAAAAAGAAAAACAAATATCGTATATTAACCCATACATGTGGAACCTAGAAAAATGGTACAGATGAACCGGTTTGCAAGGCAGAAATAGAGACACAGATGTAGAGAACAAATGTATGGTCACCAAGGGGGGAAAGTGGCAGGGTGGTGGTGGTGGGATGAATTGCGAGCCTGGGATTGACATATATACACTTATATGTATAAAATAGATAACCAATAAGAACCTGCTGTATAAAACAATGAATAAAATAAAATTTAAAAATTAAAAAATATTTAAAAACATAAAACAGAAAAAAAAGTTCTGTCCTTCCCATAGACGTATTTATATGAATGAATTATTCCCATGCTTATATCTATAAATACAAAAAGAGGAATAAAACCTACCTTGAACCAAAAAAGAAAAAAAAAAAAACAGAACCCACTGGTCATACAGAGGAAAACACTATCAGGGCACTTGCTCCAGTGGTAAACAATTCTGAAGTTGGTCAGAGGTGGGGAATCGTCTCCCATGCAGCCAGCAGCTCCCCCGCAAGGAGCGTCCTCATTGCAAAACTGGGGGACCGTGAGGAGGCGTCTCTGAGTAAACGTGAGCTGAGCCTCAGGCCAGCTGCTGCTGAACTTTTCCCACCCTTCCCAGGTAAAACACCTGAATGTGTGCAAAGACTTTAAAGCCTAGAGGAAAGTGCTTGGAGTCACACCAGCGACAGCACGCAGGCCGACTTGGTGCCTGCAGGCCAGCCAGGATGGTCCTGGCCCCGGGCGCTCTTCTGGAAGCTTTTCATTTTCCTGACTGAGGTACCCCTCCTGTCCCGGTCCCCACTGCTTTTTTCCTTCCTCACCTCTGCCCGGGGAGAAATTCCAGCAGCAGGTATGGGTGACACATCGTCTTCTTTAGCAGGTGGCAGCCCGGCAAATCCTGCAGAAAGTCCAGCAGAGCCCCACTCACACGCGGCCACTCATAGAGCCCTGGGCCCTACTCCCTCCCACCACCACAACCCCGAGACTGCTGACGGGGCAGAGAATATGGCGTCAGGCACAGCTGCAGAGGCTTTTGCTGTCTGGAGGGGTATTTATATTGACCTCAACCCAGGCACACCTGGGAAGGGCTGGCCGGCCAGGTCAGGCTGCCCAGGTCAGCCAATCCTCGCCCCTCAGGGGCTCAGAGTTGCAGATAATGGGCCTTGCTGCACCGGCCAGATCCAAGGAACAGGTGTAGGGTCCCGATAGTCAGGATAGCCAAGGGGTGGCAGCCCTGGCTTGTTTTCTAATCATTTTATCTAGTCCATGAGTGGAAGACAACTTCAAGAACACCCTCTCCTAATGAGAGGAACCCAGGAGTCAGGGAGAGGAGGGTTGGTGGGTGGAGACAGAGGCCTGGTGCCCCGGCTGCAGTGGAAGCCCCTGGAAGACCAGGTGGAGGGAGGCCGCACAGAGTGAAGCCTAGGGTCACAGACATGTCGGAGCTGCTGTTTGTTAGTTCAAGCCCTGCTCTGAGGTGCTCTGTGTCAGCTCTGAGCGACAGGTGTGCTGGGGGTGCTCTGCAATGAGGGCTATGTGCACGGTTCCTGTGTGCCCAGCTCTGCCGGGGTACCTGTCCACGGGAGCTCCATATCCAGGGAGGGGCCTGCCCACGAGAGCCCCGTGAGCTGCTGGGTACCTGCCCAGGTGAGCTCCATATCCTGGTAGGGGCCTGCCCTCGAGAGCCCCGTGAGCTGCTAGGGTACCTGCCCAGGTGAGCTCCATATCCTGGGAGGGGCCTGACCACGAGAGCCCTGTGGGCTGCTGGGTACCTGCCCAGGTGAGCTCCATATCCTGGGAGGGGCCTGACAATGAGAGCCCCGTGGGCTGCTGGGGACCTGGTAAAGGACGCCAGGACAGTCAGTGAAGCCACAGAGGATATACATCCAGTAGTTCCTAATTCCTACACCCTGCTGGCCATTCTACCATCCACCAGGACATGGTATTCTGTATTAGACGTCAATGATGCCTTCTTCTGTTTTCCATTAGTCCCAGAGTCACAAGAAATTTTGGCTGTGAGTGGCAGGACTCAACATACAGCAAAAACAATACTGCTTGGCCGTCCTGCCCCAGGGGTTCAAAAATTCCCACACCATCTTTGGGGAAACGTTAGCTAAAACCCTAAAAGATCTACCTCTGGAGAAGTGAACCCTCCTTCAATATGCAGACGACATCCTGGGCTTCCCTGGTGGTGCAGTGGTTGAGAATCTGCCAGCCAATGCAGGGGACACAGGTTCGAGCCCTGGTCTGAGAAGATCCCATATGCCGCGGAGCAACTAGGCCCGTGAGCCACAATTACTGAGCCTGCGCGTCTGGAGCCTGTGCTCCACAATAAGAGAGGCTGCGATAGTGAGAGGCCCACACACCGCGATGAAGAGTGGCCCCCGCTTGCAACAACTAGAGAAAGCCCTCACACATAAACGAAGACACAACACAGCCATAAATAATAAATAAATAAATTTTAAAAGAATATGCAGACGACATTCTGATCGCCAGCCCTACTAAGGAGGCCTCTGGACTACCTAGCCAATAAAAGATAGAAGGTGTCCAAGAAAAAGGCTCAAATATCACAGACTAAGGTGACCTGCCTGGGCTTCATTCTCACAGAAGATCGGAGAAGCCCATCCCAGGAAAGGGAAGAAGCCATTTGCAGCCTCACCCTTCCTAAAACTAGAAGACAGCTTAGGGGTTCCTGGGGAGACTGGGGTTTGCTGCATCTGGATCCCTAACTACAGTCTAATACCTGGGCCTCTATATGAAACACTGAAAGGAAAAGATGATGATCCTTTTGAATAGAATCCAGAAGCGGCCTTTCAAGAATGGAAAGAGCAGTCAATTCAGACCCTTGCCCTGGACCTCCCTAATTTAGCTAAACCTTTACATTCCTGGTCGAAGGTGAATCGCCCTATGAGTTTTAGTGCCAAAACTGGGACCACTTGAAATGGAACAACGCAAGAATGCCCTCCAGGCATTGGCCAGCCACCCCATCCGACCAGGATACTGGGGGTATCTAAAAACCTGGAAATGAACAGCCCGCAAGGCCAGCTCCCTCCTAAGGGTAAAGGACGCCACTTGGTGATCCTAAACACCCACCATGCCCTGAAGTTGCAGGGATCGCTCCATGGGCACAATTACCTCGAGTGAGGAGGCCCTCCAACTCCAACCTCCAGAGAGACAACCTGGGACAAAAGGCCCCCATGACGACTCATGTGACCATCACTTGACCTGGAGCTTCTCTCAGAAAACCACAAGAGTGTGCCCCAAAAGAACAGACTATTGCTTGCAGGACTTACTGCACCCAGAGCGGACCTAATAAACCTGGCAGGGGACCCGTAAATAATGCTGCCACCATAGAAAAGCCTACAGACACCACGGTGATGGCGGCCAATGAGACCAGGTGTACTCCTGGTTACTTCAAAAGGGCGGTGACTGAGTGGCCGTCATGGTCCTGGATCACCACCGGTCCTGGACTGTCTGGGAGTTGAGCAGGCAGGGCTCTGACACCTGGTGCTGTTTGTACGTTAATTCAGTGGCCTAACTGAAGAAAGCACAGACTACTGGTCAGAGCATCTAGGCTGGGAGAAACCGTCAGCCTAAGGGGTCCGAACCAATGTGGAGCAGGGTGAAACCGGCCCCCCCAGCGTCCCTGCGCATCTCTTTCCTGGACCCTTAAAGGTCATTCGAATCTATAAAACTTCCAACGCTGGTGCTCAGGCAGACGAGCAGTGAGGGAGGAGGCCTCGGGACAATCAACCTCACCTGGAGGCTGCTGGGGAGAAGTCCTGCCCCTCCCCCCGGGTATGAAGACACCCAACTCAGCACCAAGCATTTACAGAAGAGGTGTCTGCACCCTCAGCACCCCAAGAATGTGGAATGGGACAAGAGGCAGAGGAGGGGTTTGTCACCGGCAAAGCCCATTAAAAATTCCTGGGAGATAAAAATAGAATCTGGGCAATAAAATAAAGTCTAACCTTTTTTTCCTTTGTGCTTTTTCTAATTTCACTCGCTCCTAGGTTTCCACAGGCAGAGGTCCCACACCTGGCACTTCAGACCCGATTTCCTAGTGCAAAATGGCTGGGCCGACACCTCAGCTCTCGGGGCCCTGTGCAGACTCCGCCACATAGAGCCTGAGCTCCAGCCAACCCAGCCCTCGAGAGCTCCGCCCCGTCCCTCCTGCTGACGCTGACGGGATCCCTACACAGCAGCCCGGCCCACAGCCCGCGGGGGAGCGCACGCTCTCACCTCTTCATTCTCTGATCAAAATATAAAGTTTTCCTTTGCTTCTGAACCAAACTCAGTCTCGATCTGTTGGCTCCAATGACACTGGGCAGGGGGACCCTTGTTGGGGCCGACTCTGCAGGATCAGTAACAGAATTTGAGAACATTGTAACTTCAATGAACAGATGTGTGAGCCAAATATTGTAACTTCAATGAACAGATGTGTGAGCCAAATATTGTAACTTCAATGAACAGATGTGTGAGCCAAACTGTAGTTAACATAGAGCAGTGTATAAGGCTCGTGTAAAATAAGGTATTTCTAACACTTCCATTTGATATTTCCATCACTTTATTATAAGCAAGTTCAGTGGAGGGGTTTGTCATATTTGTCAGGTCAACATTAGAGAAATGCAGTGATTTCTTTCCAAGGATGTGGATCTACTAATCTTGGCTGAAGTTTCAATCATGTTTTGAATGATTTTCCATTGAAAATGATACCTCTCTTTCAGCTCCTAGATTTCTGAGAAGTATAAAATCTTGTATTTTTTTATTACCAAAGGGGAAAGGTGGGAGGAGGGATAAATTAACAGTTTTGGATTAACATATACACACTGCTATGTATAAAATATATCATCAACAAGGAACTGCTGTATAGAACAGGGAACTATACTCAATATTTTGTAATAACCCCTATGGGGAAATAATCTGAAAAACAATAGATATCTATATAGACATCATCTATCAACTACAGATTAAATGGAAACTAAAGGAGGCCGATGGTGAGCGTTTCTGACCATGAAGACTTCAATCCTCTAAAGTTCGGACTCTGCCTACAGCTCAGTCACTTAATGAACATACATGTACCAGTAGCTAAAAATTCCCCAGATTGGGGTTCGGGGAGACACTGATTTGAAAAAAATCCCTGGTGTTCTCCTTACATACATGGGACCTTTCCTACAGCTAAAACATGACTGTGACATGCAGAAGATGGTACACGGTGGGATCAGGAAGATTTTGGGAAAGGCACCTCATCTTCTAATCCCCTGGTTGTCGGGTTAACCCCTCCAGCCTCTTTCCTAACATTCTCCACACTTGAGGATGTCAGCACCTTCAACATCCTGCTGCACAGACTTTGGAATTTGTCCAGAGGATGAAGGGGAAGGAGGAGAAACAATGAGAGACAAGCCCTAGATGTTCAGACAGGCACAGGTCACTCTAATTTCAAATCAAAAAGAAGAATTAACCACAGGCGCAGCCTGCCCCGAGGAACCAGTATAAGGCCTAACGGAATCCTGCGGTTTTGCAGCAAGCTCACAAAAAAGCGAGCTGAAAAATGGAGCTCAGGGGCACTGCAATTCACAAACATGAAGAATTATAAATGGTCACTCTGGTCCAAAAATATATTGAGGGAAGGCAACAAAGACGATTTGAAAGCAAGGCCGAATTGCAGGAAACAGATTTCAGGAGGTAGATTCGAATCGCCTTTAAAGCACAGGAAAAGCGGCAAAACCTTGATAATGATGCCCTTGGCCAAAAAGGGCGTATGCGTTTTTTCCTGAATATATTCAGGAAAAAACGCATACGCCCTTTTTGGCCAACCAAGCAACCTGGAAAGGCAAATCAGCGCTACAAAGAAGTCTCACTTCCCATCGGTCAAAAGGGCCATGCTGAATAAAGTGTCAAAACCAGAAATGCAGGACAGGCCATGGAGAAACGGGAGCATGGCTACGCTGATGGGCGGGATGTAAATTGCCAACAGCCACTCTGGAGAAGTGTACGGTGTGTCCTGAAACATCTAGACAACTCAGCTTAGAGAGCATAGGGCTCTTCCACTCATGGGCGTATAAATTGGGAAAACTAAAAATCAGCAAGACACAGGCACCCCAAAGTTTAGGGCTGCTCTGTTGACAAGAACCTCCACTTCGTTACACCTTAAATATCCCAAGAAACAGAAAAATGGAGAAAGAAGTTGTGGTCCTTATGTACAATGGAATATCACTCAGCGATGAAATCAACGTCATAAGGCTAGTAGCAGCATGATGAGTGGATTTAGGTACGACGATTCTAAGTGAAATAAGTCACACAGAAAAAGACACTTATCATAAGATATCCCTTATAGAGGGAATGTAAAAACCGCTACCCTTGAACTGAATTACAAAACAGAACAGAGTCACACGTTTAGAAAACACACTATGGCTGCTTAACGGGAAAGGTGAGGTGGGGTGATGCATAAAACAAGGGTTTCAAATTAGCTCAGATACCGTTCCATAAACCCAATATGTAATAGACAAGACCTACCCCTTGCTCCATGAACTGGACTCAACACTCCCTATTCACGGCACAAGAATATATCTGACTAGTAAAATCTTAAAACCTATGTATTGATATCTCTCTGTAAGTGAGTCAAGTGGGTGTAAAGCAGCAGAAACACAGCAGTGAAAACCAGCTAAACCCCATTCTAAAAATAAATTACAAAAAAAAACCTAACAAATAAAATGAAAGAGAGAGAAATTAGTAAAAAGTTCGTTCAGGGACAGTGAAGCAACCTGGATTGACCATATCTAGACACACTGCTGGGTTACACATAAGGCTGGACACTCTTGGGGCAGAGAGGATTGGTGAGGTTGGGTGACCAAACGCAGACCCTTTAAAGTAATACTGTGTGGTACCCATCCCATGGCTCCCAAATCTCCAGGATCAAGGGCATCTTCCTACATCGAAAACATGCATGAGAAACCCAGAAGAAGATACACGGTGTGATCGGGAAAGGATTCTAAAACGCACCTCATTTCTCATCTCCTTGTGATTGGGTTAGCCATTCCAGCCACTTTACTAACAATCTCCCTCCTTGGAGAATCAGCACCTTTAACCTCCTGTTCCGTACAGGTTGCAATTTGTCCTGAGGATGAATGGGAAGAGGGGGAACCAAAGAGAGACTAGCTCTAGGTGTTGGGACAGGCAGATGCCACTCTATTTTCCCATGAGGAAGAAGAATTAACCACAGGCTCAGCCTGCTCCCCGGAACCAGTATAGGGCCTGAAGCAATCCTGCGCTTTTGCAGCCAGCTCCCAAGAAAGCGAGTTGAAAAATGGAGCTCAAGGGCACTGCAATTCACAATCCTGCAGACTTATAAATAAAAACTCTCGTCCACAAATATATTGAGGGAAGGCCAAGAAGAGGATTTGAAATCAAGACAGAATTCCAGTAAACAGATTTCAGGAGGTAGATTCGAATCACCTTTAAACCACATGAAAAGCGGCAAAACGTTGAAAATGATGCCGTGAATATATTCAGGAAAAAACGCATACGCGCTTTTAGGCCAACCAAGCAACCTTTAAAGGCAAATCAGCGCTACAAAGAAGTCTCTCTTCCTATCGGTCAAAAGGGCCATGCTGAATAAAGTGTCAAAACCAGAAATGCAGGACAGGCCATGGAGAAACGGGAGCCTGGCTACGCTGATGGGCGGGATGTAAATTGCCAACAGCCACTCTGGAGAAGTGTACGTTGTGTCCTGAAACTTCTAAAAAACTCAGCTTAGAGAGCATAGGGCACTTCCACTCATGGGCGTATAAATTGGGAAAACTAAAAATCAGCAAGACACAGGAACCCCAAAGTTTAGGGCTGCTCTGTTGACAAGAACCTCCACTTCGTTACACCTTAAATATCCCAGGAAAGAGAAAAATGGATAAAGAAGTTGTGGTCCTTATGTACAATGGGATATCACTCAGCCATGAAATCAACGTCATAAGACTAGTAGCAGCATGATGAGTGGATTTAGGTACGACGATTCTAAGTGAAATAAGTCACACAGAAAAAGACACTTATCATAAGATATCACTTATAGAGGGAATGTAAAAACCGCTACCCTTGAACTGAATTACAAAACAGAACAGAGTCACACCTTTAGAAAACACACTATGGCTGCTTAACGAGAAAGGTGAGGTGGGGTGATGCATAAAACAAGGGTTTCAAATTAGCTCAGATACCGTTCCATAAACCCAATAGGTAACAGACAAGACTTACTCCTTGCTCAGTGAATTGGACTCAACACCCCCTATTCACCGCCCAAGAATATATCTGACTAGAAAGAATCTTAAATCCTATGTATTGATATACCTCTGTAAGTGAGTCAAGTGGGTGTAAAGCAGCAGAAACACAGCAGTGAAAAGCAGCTAAACCCCATTATAAAAATCAATTACTTTTAAAAACCGTGAAACAAAGACAGTGAAAGAGAGAGAAATTCTTACAAAATTGGTTCAGGGGCTGTGATGCCACTTGGATTGACCATATCTAGACCCACAGCTGATTGAGACATAAGAGTGGACACTCTTGGGGCTGAGAGGTTTGGTGAGGTTGGGTGAGCAAACGCAGACCCTTTAAAGTAATACTGCGTGGTACCCATCCCATGGGTCCCAAATCTCAAGGTTCAAGGGCATCTTCCTACATCGAAAACATGCATGAGAAACCCAGAATATGGTACACCGTGTGATCGGGAAAGGTTTCCAAAACACACCTCATTTCTCATCTCCTTGTGCTCGGGTTCGCCATTCCAGCCGCTTTACTAGCAATCTCCCTCCTTGGAGAATCAACACCTTAAACCTGTTCCGTACAGTTTGCAATTTGTCCTGAGGATGAACGGGAAGAGTGGGAACAAATGAGTGACTAGCTCTAGGTGTTGGGACAGGCACAGGTCACTCTACTTTCCCATCAGGAAGAAGAATTAACCACAGGCTCAGCCTGCCGCCCGGGACCAGAATAGGGCCAGAAGCAATCCTGCGCTTTTGCGACCAGCTCCCAACTAAGTGAGTTGAAAAATGGAACTCAGGGGCACTGCAATTCACAAACCTGCAGACTCATAAATGATGACTCTCGTCCAAAAATATATTGAGGGAAGGCAACGAAGAGGATTTGAAAGCAAGGCAGAATTGCAGGAAACAGATTTCAGGAGGGAGATTCGAATCGCCTTTAAAGCACAGGAAAAGCGGCAAAACCTCGACAATGATGCCCTTGGTCAAAAAGGGCGTATGCGCTTTTTCCTGAATATATTCAGGAAAAAACGCATACGCCCTTTTTGGCCAACCAAGCAACCTGGAAAGGCAAATCAGCGCTACAAAGAAGTCTCGCTTCCCATCGGTCAAAAGGGCCATGCTGAATAAAGTGTCAAAACCAGAAATGCAGGACAGGCCATGGAGAAACGGGAGCCTGCCTACGCTGATGTGCGGGATGTAAATTGCCAACAGCCACTCTGGAGAAGTGTACGGTTTGTCCTGAAACATCTAAAAAACTCAGCTTAGAGAGCATAGGGCACTTCCACTCATGGGCGTATAAATTGGGAAAACTAAAAATCAGCAAGACACAGGCACCCCAAAATTTAGGGCTGCTCTGTTGACAAGAACCTCCACTTCGTTACACCTTAAATATCCCAGGAAAGAGAAAAATGGATAAAGAAGTTGTGGTCCTTATGTACAATGGAATATCACTCAGCCATGAAATCAACGTCCTAAGGCTAGTAGCAGCATGATGAGTGGATTTAGGTACGACGATTCTAAGTGAGAGAAGTCACACAGAAAAAGACACTTATCATAAGATATCACTTATAGAGGGAATGTAAAAACCACTACCCTTGAAGTGAATTACAAAACAGAACAGAGTCACACGTTTAGAAAACACACTATGGCTGCTTAACGGGAAAGGTGAGGTGGGGTGATGCATAAAACAAGGGTTTCAAATTAGCTCAGATACCGTTCCATAAACCCAATAGGTAATAGACAAGACCTACTCCTTGCTCAGTGAATTGGACTCAACACCCCCTACTCACCGACCAAGAATATATCTGACTAGTAAGAATCTTAAAACCTATGTATTGATATCTCTCTGTAAGTGAGTCAAGTGGGTGTAAAGCGGCAGAAACACAGCAGTGAAAAGCAGCTAAACCCCATTATAAAAATCAATTACTTTTAAAAACCCGTGAAACAAAGACAGTGAAAGAGAGAGAAATTCTTACAAAATTGGTTCAGGGGCTGTGATGCCACTTGGATTGACCATATCTAGACCCACAGCTGATTGAGACATAAGAGTGGACACTCTTGGGGCTGAGAGGTTTGGTGAGGTTGGGTGAGCAAACGCAGACCCTTTAAAGTAATACTGCGTGGTACCCATCCCATGGGTCCCAAATCTCAAGGTTCAAGGGCATCTTCCTACATCGAAAACATGCATGAGAAACCCAGAATATGGTACACCGTGTGATCGGGAAAGGTTTCCAAAACACACCTCATTTCTCATCTCCTTGTGCTCGGGTTCGCCATTCCAGCCGCTTTACTAGCAATCTCCCTCCTTGGAGAATCAACACCTTAAACCTGTTCCGTACAGTTTGCAATTTGTCCTGAGGATGAACGGGAAGAGTGGGAACAAATGAGTGACTAGCTCTAGGTGTTGGGACAGGCACAGGTCACTCTACTTTCCCATCAGGAAGAAGAATTAACCACAGGCTCAGCCTGCCGCCCGGGACCAGAATAGGGCCAGAAGCAATCCTGCGCTTTTGCGACAAGCTCCCAACAAAGTGAGTTGAAAAATGGAACTCAGGGGCACTGCAATTCACAAACCTGCAGACTCATAAATGATGACTCTCGTCCAAAAATATATTGAGGGAAGGCAACGAAGAGGATTTGAAAGCAAGGCAGAATTGCAGGAAACAGATTTCAGGAGGGAGATTCGAATCGCCTTTAAAGCACAGGAAAAGCGGCAAAACCTCGACAATGATGCCCTTGGTCAAAAAGGGCGTATGCGCTTTTTCCTGAATATATTCAGGAAAAAACGCATACGCCCTTTTTGGCCAACCAAGCAACCTGGAAAGGCAAATCAGCGCTACAAAGAAGTCTCGCTTCCCATCGGTCAAAAGGGCCATGCTGAATAAAGTGTCAAAACCAGAAATGCAGGACAGGCCATGGAGAAACGGGAGCCTGCCTACGCTGATGTGCGGGATGTAAATTGCCAACAGCCACTCTGGAGAAGTGTACGGTTTGTCCTGAAACATCTAAAAAACTCAGCTTAGAGAGCATAGGGCACTTCCACTCATGGGCGTATAAATTGGGAAAACTAAAAATCAGCAAGACACAGGCACCCCAAAATTTAGGGCTGCTCTGTTGACAAGAACCTCCACTTCGTTACACCTTAAATATCCCAGGAAAGAGAAAAATGGATAAAGAAGTTGTGGTCCTTATGTACAATGGAATATCACTCAGCCATGAAATCAACGTCCTAAGGCTAGTAGCAGCATGATGAGTGGATTTAGGTACGACGATTCTAAGTGAGAGAAGTCACACAGAAAAAGACACTTATCATAAGATATCACTTATAGAGGGAATGTAAAAACCACTACCCTTGAAGTGAATTACAAAACAGAACAGAGTCACACGTTTAGAAAACACACTATGGCTGCTTAACGGGAAAGGTGAGGTGGGGTGATGCATAAAACAAGGGTTTCAAATTAGCTCAGATACCGTTCCATAAACCCAATAGGTAATAGACAAGACCTACTCCTTGCTCAGTGAATTGGACTCAACACCCCCTACTCACCGACCAAGAATATATCTGACTAGTAAGAATCTTAAAACCTATGTATTGATATCTCTCTGTAAGTGAGTCAAGTGGGTGTAAAGCGGCAGAAACACAGCAGTGAAAAGCAGCTAAACCCCATTATAAAAATCAATTACTTTTAAAAACCCGTGAAACAAAGACAGTGAAAGAGAGAGAAATTCTTACAAAATTCGTTCAGGGGCTGTGATGCCACCTGGATTGACCATATCTAGACCCACAGCTGATTGAGACATAAGGTTGGACACTCTTGGGGCTGAGAGGTTTGGTGAGGTTGGGTGAGCAAACGCAGACCCTTTAAAGTAATACTGCGTGGTACCCATCCCATGGGTCCCAAATCTCCAGGTTCAAGGGCATTTTCCTACATCGAAAACATGCATGAGAAACCCAGAAGATGGTACACCGTATGATAGGGAAAGGTTTCCAAAACGCACCTCATTTCTCATCTCCTTGTGCTCGGGTTCGCCATTCCAGCCGCTTTACTAGCAATCTCCCTCCTTGGAGAATCAGCACCTTTAACCTCCTGTTCCGTACAGGTTGCAATTTGTCCTGAGGATGAACGGGAAGAGGGGGAACCAATGAGAGACTAGCTCTAGGTGTTGGGACAGGCACAGGTCACTCTATTCTCCCATCAGGAAGAAGAATTAACCACAGGCTCAGCCTGCCGCCCGGGACCAGAATAGGGCCAGAAGCAATCCTGCGCTTTTGCGGCCAGCTCCCAACAAACTTAGTTGAAAAATGGAGCTCAGGGGCACTGCAATTCACAAACCTGCAGACTTATAAATGATAACTCTCGTCCACAAATATATTGAAGGAAGGCAACGAAGAGGATTTGAAAGCAAGGCAGAATTGCAGGAAACAGATTTCAGGAGGGAGATTCGAATCGCCTTTAAAGCACAGGAAAAGCGGCAAAACCTCGACAATGATGCCCTTGGCCAAAAAGGGCGTATGCGTTTTTTCCTGAATATATTCAGGAAAAAACGCATACGCCCTTTTTGGCCAACCAAGCAACCTGGAAAGGCAAATCAGCGCTACAAAGAAGTCTCGCTTCCCATCGGTCAAAAGGGCCATGCTGAATAAAGTGTCAAAACCACAAATGCAGGACAGGCCATGGAGGAACGGGAGCCTGGCTACCCTGATGGGCGGGATGTTAATTGCCAACAGCCACTCCGGAGAAGTGTACGGTGTGTCGTGAAACATTTAAAAAACTCAGCTTAGACAGCATAGGGCACTTCCACTCATGGGGGTATAAATTGGGAAAACTAAAAATCAGCAAGACATAGGCACACCAAAGTTTAGGGCTGCTCTGTTGACAAGAACCTCCACTTCGTTACACCTTAAATATCCCAGGAAAGAGAAAAATGGATAAAGAAGTTGTGGTCCTTATGTACAATGGAATATCACTCAGCCATGAAATCAACGTCATAAGGCTAGTAGCAGCATGATGAGTGGATTTAGGTACGACGATTCTAAGTGAAATAAGTCACACAGAAAAAGACACTTATCATAAGATATCACTTATAGAGGGAATGTAAAAACCGCTACCCTTGAACTGAATTACAAAACAGAGCAGAGTCACACGTTTAGAAAACACACTATGGCTGCTTCACGGGAAAGGTGAGGTGGGGTGATGCATAAAACAAGGGTTTCAAATTAGCTCAGATACCGTTGCATAAACCCAATATGTAATAGACAAGACCTACTCCTTGCTCAGTGAATTGGACTCAACACCCCCTATTCACCGCCCAAGAATATATCTGATTAGTAAGAATCTTAAAACCTATGTATTGATATCTCTCTGTAAGTGAGTCAAGTGGGTGTAAAGCGGCATAAACACAGCAGTAAAAAGCAGCTAAACCCCATTATAAAAATCAATTACTTTTAAAAACCGTGAAACAAAGACAGTGAAAGAGAGAGAAATTCTTACAAAATTCGTTCAGGGGCTGTGATGCCACCTGGATTGACCATATCTAGACCCACAGCTGATTGAGACATAAGGGTGGACACTCTTGGGGCTGAGAGGTTTGGTGAGGTTGGGTGAGGAAACGCAGACCCTTTAAAGTAATACTGCGTGGTACCAATCCCATGGGTCCCAAATCTCCAGGTTCAAGGGCATCTTCCTACATCGAAAACATGCATGAGAAACCCAGAAGATGGTACACCGTGTGATCGGGAAAGGTTTCCAAAACGCACCTCATTTCTCATCTCCTTGTGCTCGGGTTCGCCATTCCAGCCGCTTTACTAGCAATCTCCCTCCTTGGAGAATCAGCACCTTTAACCTCCTGTTCCGTACAGGTTGCAATTTGTCCTGAGGATGAACGGGAAGAGGGGGAACCAATGAGAGACCAGCTCTAGGTGTTGGGACAGGCACAGGTCACTCCATTTTCCCATCAGGAAGAAGAATTAACCACAGGCTCAGCCTGCCGCCCGGGACCAGAATAGGGCCTGAAGCAATCCTGCGCTTTTGCGGCCAGCTCCCAAGAAAGCGAGTTGAAAAATGGAGCTCAGGGGCACTGCAATTCACAAACCTGCAGACTTATAAATGATAACTCTCGTCCACAAATATATTGAGGGAAGGCAACGAAGAGGATTGGAAAGCAAGGCAGAATTGCAGGAAACAGATTTCAGGAGGGAGATTCGAATCGCCTTTAAAGCACAGGAAAAGCGGCAAAACCTCGACAATGATGCCCTTGGCCAAAAAGGGCGTATGCGTTTTTTCCTGAATATATTCAGGAAAAAACGCATACGCCCTTTTTGGCCAACCAAGCAACCTGGAAAGGCAAATCAGCGCTACAAAGAAGTCTCGCTTCCCATCGGTCAAAAGGGCCATGCTGAATAAAGTGTCAAAACCAGAAATGCAGGACAGGCCATGGAGGAACGGGAGCCTGGCTACGCTGATGGGCGGGATGTAAATTGCCAACTGCCACTCTGGAGAAGTGTACGGTGTGTCCTGAAACATTTAAAAAACTCAGCTTAGACAGCATAGGGCATTTCCACTCATGGGGGTATAAATTGGGAAAACTAAAAATCAGCAAGACACAGGCACCCCAAAGTTTAGGGCTGCTCTGTTGACAAGAACCTCCACTTCGTTACACCTTAAATATCCCAGGAAAGAGAAAAATGGATAAAGAAGTTGTGGTCCTTATGTACAATGGGATATCACTCAGCCATGAAATCAACGTCATAAGACTAGTAGCAGCATGATGAGTGGATTTAGGTACGACGATTCTAAGTGAAATAAGTCACACAGAAAAAGACACTTATCATAAGATATCACTTATAGAGGGAATGTAAAAACCGCTACCCTTGAACTGAATTACAAAACAGAACAGAGTCACACCTTTAGAAAACACACTATGGCTGCTTAACGAGAAAGGTGAGGTGGGGTGATGCATAAAACAAGGGTTTCAAATTAGCTCAGATACCGTTCCATAAACCCAATAGGTAACAGACAAGACTTACTCCTTGCTCAGTGAATTGGACTCAACACCCCCTATTCACCGCCCAAGAATATATCTGACTAGAAAGAATCTTAAATCCTATGTATTGATATACCTCTGTAAGTGAGTCAAGTGGGTGTAAAGCAGCAGAAACACAGCAGTGAAAAGCAGCTAAACCCCATTATAAAAATCAATTACTTTTAAAAACCGTGAAACAAAGACAGTGAAAGAGAGAGAAATTCTTACAAAATTGGTTCAGGGGCTGTGATGCCACTTGGATTGACCATATCTAGACCCACAGCTGATTGAGACATAAGAGTGGACACTCTTGGGGCTGAGAGGTTTGGTGAGGTTGGGTGAGCAAACGCAGACCCTTTAAAGTAATACTGCGTGGTACCCATCCCATGGGTCCCAAATCTCAAGGTTCAAGGGCATCTTCCTACATCGAAAACATGCATGAGAAACCCAGAATATGGTACACCGTGTGATCGGGAAAGGTTTCCAAAACACACCTCATTTCTCATCTCCTTGTGCTCGGGTTCGCCATTCCAGCCGCTTTACTAGCAATCTCCCTCCTTGGAGAATCAACACCTTAAACCTGTTCCGTACAGTTTGCAATTTGTCCTGAGGATGAACGGGAAGAGTGGGAACAAATGAGTGACTAGCTCTAGGTGTTGGGACAGGCACAGGTCACTCTACTTTCCCATCAGGAAGAAGAATTAACCACAGGCTCAGCCTGCCGCCCGGGACCAGAATAGGGCCAGAAGCAATCCTGCGCTTTTGCGACCAGCTCCCAACTAAGTGAGTTGAAAAATGGAACTCAGGGGCACTGCAATTCACAAACCTGCAGACTCATAAATGATGACTCTCGTCCAAAAATATATTGAGGGAAGGCAACGAAGAGGATTTGAAAGCAAGGCAGAATTGCAGGAAACAGATTTCAGGAGGGAGATTCGAATCGCCTTTAAAGCACAGGAAAAGCGGCAAAACCTCGACAATGATGCCCTTGGTCAAAAAGGGCGTATGCGCTTTTTCCTGAATATATTCAGGAAAAAACGCATACGCCCTTTTTGGCCAACCAAGCAACCTGGAAAGGCAAATCAGCGCTACAAAGAAGTCTCGCTTCCCATCGGTCAAAAGGGCCATGCTGAATAAAGTGTCAAAACCAGAAATGCAGGACAGGCCATGGAGAAACGGGAGCCTGCCTACGCTGATGTGCGGGATGTAAATTGCCAACAGCCACTCTGGAGAAGTGTACGGTTTGTCCTGAAACATCTAAAAAACTCAGCTTAGAGAGCATAGGGCACTTCCACTCATGGGCGTATAAATTGGGAAAACTAAAAATCAGCAAGACACAGGCACCCCAAAATTTAGGGCTGCTCTGTTGACAAGAACCTCCACTTCGTTACACCTTAAATATCCCAGGAAAGAGAAAAATGGATAAAGAAGTTGTGGTCCTTATGTACAATGGAATATCACTCAGCCATGAAATCAACGTCCTAAGGCTAGTAGCAGCATGATGAGTGGATTTAGGTACGACGATTCTAAGTGAGAGAAGTCACACAGAAAAAGACACTTATCATAAGATATCACTTATAGAGGGAATGTAAAAACCACTACCCTTGAAGTGAATTACAAAACAGAACAGAGTCACACGTTTAGAAAACACACTATGGCTGCTTAACGGGAAAGGTGAGGTGGGGTGATGCATAAAACAAGGGTTTCAAATTAGCTCAGATACCGTTCCATAAACCCAATAGGTAATAGACAAGACCTACTCCTTGCTCAGTGAATTGGACTCAACACCCCCTACTCACCGACCAAGAATATATCTGACTAGTAAGAATCTTAAAACCTATGTATTGATATCTCTCTGTAAGTGAGTCAAGTGGGTGTAAAGCGGCAGAAACACAGCAGTGAAAAGCAGCTAAACCCCATTATAAAAATCAATTACTTTTAAAAACCCGTGAAACAAAGACAGTGAAAGAGAGAGAAATTCTTACAAAATTGGTTCAGGGGCTGTGATGCCACTTGGATTGACCATATCTAGACCCACAGCTGATTGAGACATAAGAGTGGACACTCTTGGGGCTGAGAGGTTTGGTGAGGTTGGGTGAGCAAACGCAGACCCTTTAAAGTAATACTGCGTGGTACCCATCCCATGGGTCCCAAATCTCAAGGTTCAAGGGCATCTTCCTACATCGAAAACATGCATGAGAAACCCAGAATATGGTACACCGTGTGATCGGGAAAGGTTTCCAAAACACACCTCATTTCTCATCTCCTTGTGCTCGGGTTCGCCATTCCAGCCGCTTTACTAGCAATCTCCCTCCTTGGAGAATCAACACCTTAAACCTGTTCCGTACAGTTTGCAATTTGTCCTGAGGATGAACGGGAAGAGTGGGAACAAATGAGTGACTAGCTCTAGGTGTTGGGACAGGCACAGGTCACTCTACTTTCCCATCAGGAAGAAGAATTAACCACAGGCTCAGCCTGCCGCCCGGGACCAGAATAGGGCCAGAAGCAATCCTGCGCTTTTGCGACAAGCTCCCAACAAAGTGAGTTGAAAAATGGAACTCAGGGGCACTGCAATTCACAAACCTGCAGACTCATAAATGATGACTCTCGTCCAAAAATATATTGAGGGAAGGCAACGAAGAGGATTTGAAAGCAAGGCAGAATTGCAGGAAACAGATTTCAGGAGGGAGATTCGAATCGCCTTTAAAGCACAGGAAAAGCGGCAAAACCTCGACAATGATGCCCTTGGTCAAAAAGGGCGTATGCGCTTTTTCCTGAATATATTCAGGAAAAAACGCATACGCCCTTTTTGGCCAACCAAGCAACCTGGAAAGGCAAATCAGCGCTACAAAGAAGTCTCGCTTCCCATCGGTCAAAAGGGCCATGCTGAATAAAGTGTCAAAACCAGAAATGCAGGACAGGCCATGGAGAAACGGGAGCCTGCCTACGCTGATGTGCGGGATGTAAATTGCCAACAGCCACTCTGGAGAAGTGTACGGTTTGTCCTGAAACATCTAAAAAACTCAGCTTAGAGAGCATAGGGCACTTCCACTCATGGGCGTATAAATTGGGAAAACTAAAAATCAGCAAGACACAGGCACCCCAAAATTTAGGGCTGCTCTGTTGACAAGAACCTCCACTTCGTTACACCTTAAATATCCCAGGAAAGAGAAAAATGGATAAAGAAGTTGTGGTCCTTATGTACAATGGAATATCACTCAGCCATGAAATCAACGTCCTAAGGCTAGTAGCAGCATGATGAGTGGATTTAGGTACGACGATTCTAAGTGAGAGAAGTCACACAGAAAAAGACACTTATCATAAGATATCACTTATAGAGGGAATGTAAAAACCACTACCCTTGAAGTGAATTACAAAACAGAACAGAGTAACACGTTTAGAAAACACACTATGGCTGCTTAACGGGAAAGGTGAGGTGGGGTGATGCATAAAACAAGGGTTTCAAATTAGCTCAGATACCGTTCCATAAACCCAATAGGTAATAGACAAGACCTACTCCTTGCTCAGTGAATTGGACTCAACACCCCCTACTCACCGACCAAGAATATATCTGACTAGTAAGAATCTTAAAACCTATGTATTGATATCTCTCTGTAAGTGAGTCAAGTGGGTGTAAAGCGGCAGAAACACAGCAGTGAAAAGCAGCTAAACCCCATTATAAAAATCAATTACTTTTAAAAACCCGTGAAACAAAGACAGTGAAAGAGAGAGAAATTCTTACAAAATTCGTTCAGGGGCTGTGATGCCACCTGGATTGACCATATCTAGACCCACAGCTGATTGAGACATAAGGTTGGACACTCTTGGGGCTGAGAGGTTTGGTGAGGTTGGGTGAGCAAACGCAGACCCTTTAAAGTAATACTGCGTGGTACCCATCCCATGGGTCCCAAATCTCCAGGTTCAAGGGCATTTTCCTACATCGAAAACATGCATGAGAAACCCAGAAGATGGTACACCGTATGATAGGGAAAGGTTTCCAAAACGCACCTCATTTCTCATCTCCTTGTGCTCGGGTTCGCCATTCCAGCCGCTTTACTAGCAATCTCCCTCCTTGGAGAATCAGCACCTTTAACCTCCTGTTCCGTACAGGTTGCAATTTGTCCTGAGGATGAACGGGAAGAGGGGGAACCAATGAGAGACTAGCTCTAGGTGTTGGGACAGGCACAGGTCACTCTATTCTCCCATCAGGAAGAAGAATTAACCACAGGCTCAGCCTGCCGCCCGGGACCAGAATAGGGCCAGAAGCAATCCTGCGCTTTTGCGGCCAGCTCCCAACAAACTTAGTTGAAAAATGGAGCTCAGGGGCACTGCAATTCACAAACCTGCAGACTTATAAATGATAACTCTCGTCCACAAATATATTGAAGGAAGGCAACGAAGAGGATTTGAAAGCAAGGCAGAATTGCAGGAAACAGATTTCAGGAGGGAGATTCGAATCGCCTTTAAAGCACAGGAAAAGCGGCAAAACCTCGACAATGATGCCCTTGGCCAAAAAGGGCGTATGCGTTTTTTCCTGAATATATTCAGGAAAAAACGCATACGCCCTTTTTGGCCAACCAAGCAACCTGGAAAGGCAAATCAGCGCTACAAAGAAGTCTCGCTTCCCATCGGTCAAAAGGGCCATGCTGAATAAAGTGTCAAAACCACAAATGCAGGACAGGCCATGGAGGAACGGGAGCCTGGCTACCCTGATGGGCGGGATGTTAATTGCCAACAGCCACTCCGGAGAAGTGTACGGTGTGTCGTGAAACATTTAAAAAACTCAGCTTAGACAGCATAGGGCACTTCCACTCATGGGGGTATAAATTGGGAAAACTAAAAATCAGCAAGACATAGGCACACCAAAGTTTAGGGCTGCTCTGTTGACAAGAACCTCCACTTCGTTACACCTTAAATATCCCAGGAAAGAGAAAAATGGATAAAGAAGTTGTGGTCCTTATGTACAATGGAATATCACTCAGCCATGAAATCAACGTCATAAGGCTAGTAGCAGCATGATGAGTGGATTTAGGTACGACGATTCTAAGTGAAATAAGTCACACAGAAAAAGACACTTATCATAAGATATCACTTATAGAGGGAATGTAAAAACCGCTACCCTTGAACTGAATTACAAAACAGAGCAGAGTCACACGTTTAGAAAACACACTATGGCTGCTTAACGGGAAAGGTGAGGTGGGGTGATGCATAAAACAAGGGTTTCAAATTAGCTCAGATACCGTTGCATAAACCCAATATGTAATAGACAAGACCTACTCCTTGCTCAGTGAATTGGACTCAACACCCCCTATTCACCGCCCAAGAATATATCTGATTAGTAAGAATCTTAAAACCTATGTATTGATATCTCTCTGTAAGTGAGTCAAGTGGGTGTAAAGCGGCATAAACACAGCAGTAAAAAGCAGCTAAACCCCATTATAAAAATCAATTACTTTTAAAAACCGTGAAACAAAGACAGTGAAAGAGAGAGAAATTCTTACAAAATTCGTTCAGGGGCTGTGATGCCACCTGGATTGACCATATCTAGACCCACAGCTGATTGAGACATAAGGGTGGACACTCTTGGGGCTGAGAGGTTTGGTGAGGTTGGGTGAGGAAACGCAGACCCTTTAAAGTAATACTGCGTGGTACCAATCCCATGGGTCCCAAATCTCCAGGTTCAAGGGCATCTTCCTACATCGAAAACATGCATGAGAAACCCAGAAGATGGTACACCGTGTGATCGGGAAAGGTTTCCAAAACGCACCTCATTTCTCATCTCCTTGTGCTCGGGTTCGCCATTCCAGCCGCTTTACTAGCAATCTCCCTCCTTGGAGAATCAGCACCTTTAACCTCCTGTTCCGTACAGGTTGCAATTTGTCCTGAGGATGAACGGGAAGAGGGGGAACCAATGAGAGACCAGCTCTAGGTGTTGGGACAGGCACAGGTCACTCCATTTTCCCATCAGGAAGAAGAATTAACCACAGGCTCAGCCTGCCGCCCGGGACCAGAATAGGGCCTGAAGCAATCCTGCGCTTTTGCGGCCAGCTCCCAAGAAAGCGAGTTGAAAAATGGAGCTCAGGGGCACTGCAATTCACAAACCTGCAGACTTATAAATGATAACTCTCGTCCACAAATATATTGAGGGAAGGCAACGAAGAGGATTGGAAAGCAAGGCAGAATTGCAGGAAACAGATTTCAGGAGGGAGATTCGAATCGCCTTTAAAGCACAGGAAAAGCGGCAAAACCTCGACAATGATGCCCTTGGCCAAAAAGGGCGTATGCGTTTTTTCCTGAATATATTCAGGAAAAAACGCATACGCCCTTTTTGGCCAACCAAGCAACCTGGAAAGGCAAATCAGCGCTACAAAGAAGTCTCGCTTCCCATCGGTCAAAAGGGCCACGCTGAATAAAGTGTCAAAACCAGAAATGCAGGACAGGCCATGGAGGAACGGGAGCCTGGCTACGCTGATGGGCGGGATGTAAATTGCCAACTGCCACTCTGGAGAAGTGTACGGTGTGTCCTGAAACATTTAAAAAACTCAGCTTAGACAGCATAGGGCATTTCCACTCATGGGGGTATAAATTGGGAAAACTAAAAATCAGCAAGACACAGGCACCCCAAAGTTTAGGGCTGCTCTGTTGACAAGAACCTCCACTTCGTTACACCTTAAATATCCCAGGAAAGAGAAAAATGGATAAAGAAGTTGTGGTCCTTATGTACAATGGAATATCACTCAGCCATGAAATCAACGTCATAAGGCTAGTAGCAGCATGATGAGTGGATTTAGGTACGACGATTCTAAGTGAAATAAGTCACACAGAAAAAGACACTTATCATAAGATATCACTTATAGAGGGAATGTAAAAACCGTTACCCTTGAACTGAATTACAACACAGAGCAGAGTCACACGTTTAGAAAACACACTATGGCTGCTTAACGGGAAAGGTGAGGTGGGGTGACGCATAAAACAAGGGTTTCAAATTAGCTCAGATACCGTTGCATAAACCCAATATGTAATAGACAAGACCTACTCCTTGCTCAGTGAATTGGACTCAACACCCCCTATTCACCGCCCAAGAATATATCTGATTAGTAAGAATCTTAAAACCTATGTATTGATATCTCTCTGTAAGTGAGTCAAGTGGGTGTAAAGCGGCATAAACACAGCAGTAAAAAGCAGCTAAACCCCATTATAAAAATCAATTACTTTTAAAAACCGTGAAACAAAGACAGTGAAAGAGAGAGAAATTCTTACAAAATTCGTTCAGGGGCTGTGATGCCACCTGGATTGACCATATCTAGACCCACAGCTGATTGAGACATAAGGGTGGACACTCTTGGGGCTGAGAGGTTTGGTGAGGTTGGGTGAGGAAACGCAGACCCTTTAAAGTAATACTGCGTGGTACCAATCCCATGGGTCCCAAATCTCCAGGTTCAAGGGCATCTTCCTACATCGAAAACATGCATGAGAAACCCAGAAGATGGTACACCGTGTGATCGGGAAAGGTTTCCAAAACGCACCTCATTTCTCATCTCCTTGTGCTCGGGTTCGCCATTCCAGCCGCTTTACTAGCAATCTCCCTCCTTGGAGAATCAGCACCTTTAACCTCCTGTTCCGTACAGGTTGCAATTTGTCCTGAGGATGAACGGGAAGAGGGGGAACCAATGAGAGACCAGCTCTAGGTGTTGGGACAGGCACAGGTCACTCCATTTTCCCATCAGGAAGAAGAATTAACCACAGGCTCAGCCTGCCGCCCGGGACCAGAATAGGGCCTGAAGCAATCCTGCGCTTTTGCGGCCAGCTCCCAAGAAAGCGAGTTGAAAAATGGAGCTCAGGGGCACTGCAATTCACAAACCTGCAGACTTATAAATGATAACTCTCGTCCACAAATATATTGAGGGAAGGCAACGAAGAGGATTGGAAAGCAAGGCAGAATTGCAGGAAACAGATTTCAGGAGGGAGATTCGAATCGCCTTTAAAGCACAGGAAAAGCGGCAAAACCTCGACAATGATGCCCTTGGCCAAAAAGGGCGTATGCGTTTTTTCCTGAATATATTCAGGAAAAAACGCATACGCCCTTTTTGGCCAACCAAGCAACCTGGAAAGGCAAATCAGCGCTACAAAGAAGTCTCGCTTCCCATCGGTCAAAAGGGCCATGCTGAATAAAGTGTCAAAACCAGAAATGCAGGACAGGCCATGGAGGAACGGGAGCCTGGCTACGCTGATGGGCGGGATGTAAATTGCCAACTGCCACTCTGGAGAAAAGTACGGTGTGTCCTGAAACATTTAAAAAACTCAGCTTAGACAGCATAGGGCATTTCCACTCATGGGGGTATAAATTGGGAAAACTAAAAATCAGCAAGACACAGGCACCCCAAAGTTTAGGGCTGCTCTGTTGACAAGAACCTCCACTTCGTTACACCTTAAATATCCCAGGAAAGAGAAAAATGGATAAAGAAGTTGTGGTCCTTATGTACAATGGAATATCACTCAGCCATGAAATCAACGTCATAAGGCTAGTAGCAGCATGATGAGTGGATTTAGGTACGACGATTCTAAGTGAAATAAGTCACACAGAAAAAGACACTTATCATAAGATATCACTTATAGAGGGAATGTAAAAACCGTTACCCTTGAACTGAATTACAAAACAGAGCAGAGTCACACGTTTAGAAAACACACTATGGCTGCTTAACGGGAAAGGAGAGGTGGGGTGACGCATAAAACAAGGGTTTCAAATTAGCTCAGATACCGTTGCATAAACCCAATATGTAATAGACAAGACCTACTCCTTGCTCAGTGAATTGGACTCAACACCCCCTAT
The DNA here is from genome assembly GCF_965194825.1 of Balaenoptera physalus. Classification (NCBI taxonomy): domain Eukaryota; kingdom Metazoa; phylum Chordata; class Mammalia; order Artiodactyla; family Balaenopteridae; genus Balaenoptera; species Balaenoptera physalus. The sequence goes on along the minus strand of NW_028125579.1, from coordinate 113,456 downwards.
TCACCGCCCAAGAATATATCTGATTAGTAAGAATCTTAAAACCTATGTATTGATATCTCTCTGTAAGTGAGTCAAGTGGGTGTAAAGCGGCATAAACACAGCAGTAAAAAGCAGCTAAACCCCATTATAAAAATCAATTACTTTTAAAAACCGTGAAACAAAGACAGTGAAAGAGAGAGAAATTCTTACAAAATTCGTTCAGGGGCTGTGATGCCACCTGGATTGACCATATCTAGACCCACAGCTGATTGAGACATAAGGGTGGACACTCTTGGGGCTGAGAGGTTTGGTGAGGTTGGGTGAGGAAACGCAGACCCTTTAAAGTAATACTGCGTGGTACCAATCCCATGGGTCCCAAATCTCCAGGTTCAAGGACATCTTCCTACATCGAAAACATGCATGAGAAACCCAGAAGATGGTACACCGTGTGATCGGGAAAGGTTTCCAAAACGCACCTCATTTCTCATCTCCTTGTGCTTGGGTTCGCCATTCCAGCCGCTTTACTAGCAATCTCCCTCCTTGGAGAATCAGCACCTTTAACCTCCTGTTCCGTACAGGTTGCAATTTGTCCTGAGGATGAACGGGAAGAGGGGGAACCAATGAGAGACCAGCTCTAGGTGTTGGGACAGGCACAGGTCACTCCATTTTCCCATCAGGAAGAAGAATTAACCACAGGCTCAGCCTGCCGCCCGGGACCAGAATAGGGCCTGAAGCAATCCTGCGCTTTTGCGGCCAGCTCCCAAGAAAGCGAGTTGAAAAATGGAGCTCAGGGGCACTGCAATTCACAAACCTGCAGACTTATAAATGATAACTCTCGTCCACAAATATATTGAGGGAAGGCAACGAAGAGGATTGGAAAGCAAGGCAGAATTGCAGGAAACAGATTTCAGGAGGGAGATTCGAATCGCCTTTAAAGCACAGGAAAAGCGGCAAAACCTCGACAATGATGCCCTTGGCCAAAAAGGGCGTATGCGTTTTTTCCTGAATATATTCAGGAAAAAACGCATACGCCCTTTTTGGCCAACCAAGCAACCTGGAAAGGCAAATCAGCGCTACAAAGAAGTCTCGCTTCCCATCGGTCAAAAGGGCCATGCTGAATAAAGTGTCAAAACCAGAAATGCAGGACAGGCCATTGAGGAACGGGAGCCTGGCTACGCTGATGGGCGGGATGTAAATTGCCAACTGCCACTCCGGAGAAGTGTACGGTGTGTCCTGAAACATTTAAAAAACTCAGCTTAGACAGCATAGGGCATTTCCACTCATGGGGGTATAAATTGGGAAAACTAAAAATCAGCAAGACACAGGCACCCCAAAGTTTAGGGCTGCTCTGTTGACAAGAACCTCCACTTCGTTACACCTTAAATATCCCAGGAAAGAGAAAAATGGATAAAGAAGTTGTGGTCCTTATGTACAATGGAATATCACTCAGCCATGAAATCAACGTCATAAGGCTAGTAGCAGCATGATGAGTGGATTTAGGTACGACGATTCTAAGTGAAATAAGTCACACAGAAAAAGACACTTATCATAAGATATCACTTATAGAGGGAATGTAAAAACCGTTACCCTTGAACTGAATTACAAAACAGAGCAGAGTCACACGTTTAGAAAACACACTATGGCTGCTTAACGGGAAGGGTGAGGTGGGGTGATGCATAAAACAAGGGTTTCAAATTAGCTCAGATACCGTTGCATAAACCCAATATGTAATAGACAAGACCTACTCCTTGCTCAGTGAATTGGACTCAACACCCCCTATTCACCGCCCAAGAATATATCTGACTAGTAAGAATCTTAAAACCTATGTATTGATATCTCTCTGTAAGTGAGTCAAGTGGGTGTAAAGCGGCAGAAACACAGCAGTGAAAAGCACCTAAACCCCATTATAAAAATCAATTACTTTTAAAAACCGTGAAACAAAGATAGTGAAAGAGAGAGAAATTCTTACAAAATTCGTTCAGGGGCTGTGATGCCACCTGGATTGACCATATCTAGACCCACAGCTGATTGAGACATAAGCGTGGACACTCTTGGGGCTGAGAGGTTTGGTGAGGTTGGGTGAGGAAACGCAGACCCTTTAAAGTAATACTGCGTGGTACCCATCCCATGGGTCCCAAATCTCCAGGTTCAAGGACATCTTCCTATATCGAAAACATGCATGAGAAACCCAGAAGATGGTACACCGTGTGATCGGGAAAGGTTTCCAAAACGCACCTCATTTCTCATCTCCTTGTGCTCGGGTTCGCCATTCCAGCCGCTTTACTAGCAATCTCCCTCCTTGGAGAATCAGCACCTTTAACCTCCTGTTCCGTACAGGTTGCAATTTGTCCTGAGGATGAACGGGAAGAGGGGGAACCAATGAGAGACCAGCTCTAGGTGTTGGGACAGGCACAGGTCACTCCATTTTCCCATCAGGAAGAAGAATTAACCACAGGCTCAGCCTGCCGCCCGGGACCAGAATAGGGCCTGAAGCAATCCTGCGCTTTTGCGGCCAGCTCCCAAGAAAGCGAGTTGAAAAATGGAGCTCAGGGGCACTGCAATTCACAAACCTGCAGACTTATAAATGATAACTCTCGTCCACAAATATATTGAGGGAAGGCAACGAAGAGGATTTGAAAGCAAGGCAGAATTGCAGGAAACAGATTTCAGGAGGGAGATTCGAATCGCCTTTAAAGCACAGGAAAGGCGGCAAAACCTCGACAATGATGCCCTTGGCCAAAAAGGGCGTATGCGTTTTTTCCTGAATATATTCAGGAAAAAACGCATACGCCCTTTTTGGCCAACCAAGCAACCTGGAAAGGCAAATCAGCGCTACAAAGAAGTCTCGCTTCCCATCGGTCAAAAGGGCCATGCTGAATAAAGTGTCAAAACCAGAAATGCAGGACAGGCCATGGAGGAACGGGAGCCTGGCAACCCTGATGGGCGGGATGTAAATTGCCAACAGCCACTCCGGAGAAGTGTACGGTGTGTCCTGAAACATTTAAAAAACTCACCTTAGACAGCATAGGGCATTTCCACTCATGGGGGTATAAATTGGGAAAACTAAAAATCAGCAAGACACAGGCACCCCAAAGTTTAGGGCTGCTCTGTTGACAAGAACCTCCACTTCGTTACACCTTAAATATCCCAGGAAAGAGAAAAATGGATAAAGAAGTTGTGGTCCTTATGTACAATGGAATATCACTCAGCCATGAAATCAACGTCATAAGGCTAGTAGCAGCATGATGAGTGGATTTAGGTACGACGATTCTAAGTGAAATAAGTCACACAGAAAAAGACACTTATCATAAGATATCAGTTATAGAGGGAATGTAAAAACCGTTACCCTTGAACTGAATTACAAAACAGAGCAGAGTCCCACGTTTAGAAAACACACTATGGCTGCTTAACGGGAAAGGTGAGGTGGGGTGATGCATAAAACAAGGGTTTCAAATTAGCTCAGATACCGTTGCATAAACCCAATATGTAATAGACAAGACCTACTCCTTGCTCAGTGAATTGGACTCAACACCCCCTATTCACCGCCCAAGAATATATCTGATTAGTAAGAATCTTAAAACCTATGTATTGATATCTCTCTGTAAGTGAGTCAAGTGGGTGTAAAGCGGCATAAACACAGCAGTAAAAAGCAGCTAAACCCCATTATAAAAATCAATTACTTTTAAAAACCCGTGAAACAAAGACAGTGAAAGAGAGAGAAATTCTTACAAAATTCGTTCAGGGGCTGTGATGCAACCTGGATTGACCATATCTAGACCCACAGCTGATTGAGACATAAGGGTGGACACTCTTGGGGCTGAGAGGTTTGGTGAGGTTGGGTGAGGAAACGCAGACCCTTTAAAGTAATACTGCGTGGTACCCATCCCATGGGTCCCAAATCTCCAGGTTCAAGGACATCTTCCTACATCGAAAACATGCATGAGAAACCCAGAAGATGGTACACCGTGTGATCGGGAAAGGTTTCCAAAACGCACCTCATTTCTCATCTCCTTGTGCTCGGGTTCGCCATTCCAGCCGCTTTACTAGCAATCTCCCTCCTTGGAGAATCAGCACCTTTAACCTCCTGTTCCGTACAGGTTGCAATTTGTCCTGAGGATGAACGGGAAGAGGGGGAACCAATGAGAGACCAGCTCTAGGTGTTGGGACAGGCACAGGTCACTCCATTTTCCCATCAGGAAGAAGAATTAACCACAGGCTCAGCCTGCCGCCCGGGACCAGAATAGGGCCTGAAGCAATCCTGCGCTTTTGCGGCCAGCTCCCAAGAAAGCGAGTTGAAAAATGGAGCTCAGGGGCACTGCAATTCACAAACCTGCAGACTTATAAATGATAACTCTCGTCCACAAATATATTGAGGGAAGGCAACGAAGAGGATTGGAAAGCAAGGCAGAATTGCAGGAAACAGATTTCAGGAGGGAGATTCGAATCGCCTTTAAAGCACAGGAAAAGCGGCAAAACCTCGACAATGATGCCCTTGGCCAAAAAGGGCGTATGCGTTTTTTCCTGAATATATTCAGGAAAAAACGCATACGCCCTTTTTGGCCAACCAAGCAACCTGGAAAGGCAAATCAGCGCTACAAAGAAGTCTCGCTTCCCATCGGTCAAAAGGGCCATGCTGAATAAAGTGTCAAAACCAGAAATGCAGGACAGGCCATGGAGGAACGGGAGCCTGGCTACGCTGATGGGCGGGATGTAAATTGCCAACAGCCACTCCGGAGAAGTGTACGGTGTGTCCTGAAACATTTAAAAAACTCACCTTAGACAGCATAGGGCATTTCCACTCATGGGGGTATAAATTGGGAAAACTAAAAATCAGCAAGACACAGGCACCCCAAAGTTTAGGGCTGCTCTTTTGACAAGAACCTCCACTTCGTTACACCTTAAATATCCCAGGAAAGAGAAAAATGGATAAAGAAGTTGTGGTCCTTATGTACAATGGAATATCACTCAGCCATGAAATCAACGTCATAAGGCTAGTAGCAGCATGATGAGTGGATTTAGGTACGACGATTCTAAGTGAAATAAGTCACACAGAAAAGGACACTTATCATAAGATATCACTTATAGAGGGAATGTAAAAACCGCTACCCTTGAACTGAATTACAAAACAGAACAGAGTTACACGTTTAGAAAACACACTATGGCTGCTTAACGGGAAAGGTGAGGTGGGGTGATGCATAAAACAAGGGTTTCAAATTAGCTCAGATACCGTTCCATAAACCCAATATGTAATAGACAAGACCTACTCCTTGCTCAGTGAATTGGACTGAACACCCCCTATTCACCGCCCAAGAATATATCTGATTAGTAAGAATCTTAAAACCTATGTATTGATATCTCTCTGTAAGTGAGTCAAGTGGGTGTAAAGCGGCATAAACACAGCAGTAAAAAGCAGCTAAACCCCATTATAAAAATCAATTACTTTTAAAAACCGTGAAACAAAGACAGTGAAAGAGAGAGAAATTCTTACAAAATTCGTTCAGGGGCTGTGATGCCACCTGGATTGACCATATCTAGACCCACAGCTGATTGAGACATAAGGGTGGACACTCTTGGGGCTGAGAGGTTTGGTGAGGTTGGGTGAGGAAACGCAGACCCTTTAAAGTAATACTGCGTGGTACCAATCCCATGGGTCCCAAATCTCCAGGTTCAAGGGCATCTTCCTACATCGAAAACATGCATGAGAAACCCAGAAGATGGTACACCGTGTGATCGGGAAAGGTTTCCAAAACGCACCTCATTTCTCATCTCCTTGTGCTCGGGTTCGCCATTCCAGCCGCTTTACTAGCAATATCCCTCCTTGGAGAATCAGCACCTTTAACATCCTGTTCCGTACAGGTTGCAATTTGTCCTGAGGATGAACGGGAAGAGGGGGAACCAATGAGAGACTAGCTCTAGGTGTTGGGACAAGCACAGGTCACTCCATTTTCCCATCAGGAAGAAGAATTAACCACAGGCTCAGCCTGCCGCCCGGGACCAGAATAGGGCCTGAAGCAATCCTGCGCTTTTGAGGCCAGCTCCCAAGAAAGCGAGTTGAAAAATGGAGCTCAGGGGCACTGCAATTCACAAACCTGCAGACTTATAAATGATAACTCTCGTCCACAAATATATTGAGGGAAGGCAACGAAGAGGATTGGAAAGCAAGGCAGAATTGCAGGAAACAGATTTCAGGAGGGAGATTCGAATCGCCTTTAAAGCACAGGAAAAGCGGCAAAACCTCGACAATGATGCCCTTGGCCAAAAAGGGCGTATGCGTTTTTTCCTGAATATATTCAGGAAAAAACGCATACGCCCTTTTTGGCCAACCAAGCAACCTGGAAAGGCAAATCAGCGCTACAAAGAAGTCTCGCTTCCCATCGGTCAAAAGGGCCATGCTGAATAAAGTGTCAAAACCAGAAATGCAGGACAGGCCATGGAGGAACGGGAGCCTGGCTACGCTGATGGGCGGGATGTAAATTGCCAACAGCCACTCCGGAGAAGTGTACGGTGTGTCCTGAAACATTTAAAAAACTCACCTTAGACAGCATAGGACATTTCCACTCATGGGGGTATAAATTGGGAAAACTAAAAATCAGCAAGACACAGGCACCCCAAAGTTTAGGGCTGCTCTTTTGACAAGAACCTCCACTTCGTTACACCTTAAATATCCCAGGAAAGAGAAAAATGGATAAAGAAGTTGTGGTCCTTATGTACAATGGAATATCACTCAGCCATGAAATCAACGTCATAAGGCTAGTAGCAGCATGATGAGTGGATTTAGGTACGACGATTCTAAGTGAAATAAGTCACACAGAAAAAGACACTTATCATAAGATATCACTTATAGAGGGAATGTAAAAACCGTTACCCTTGAACTGAATTACAAAACAGAGCAGAGTCACACGTTTAGAAAACACACTATGGCTGCTTAACGGGAAAGGTGAGGTGGGGTGATGCATAAAACAAGGGTTTCAAATTAGCTCAGATACCGTTGCATAAACCCAATATGTAATAGACAAGACCTACTCCTTGCTCAGTGAATTGGACTCAACACCCCCTATTCACCGCCCAAGAATATATCTGATTAGTAAGAATCTTAAAACCTATGTATTGATATCTCTCTGTAAGTGAGTCAAGTGGGTGTAAAGCGGCATAAACACAGCAGTAAAAAGCAGCTAAACCCCATTATAAAAATCAATTACTTTTAAAAACCCGTGAAACAAAGACAGTGAAAGAGAGAGAAATTCTTACAAAATTCGTTCAGGGGCTGTGATGCCACCTGGATTGACCATATCTAGACCCACAGCTGATTGAGACATAAGGGTGGACACTCTTGGGGCTGAGAGGTTTGGTGAGGTTGGGTGAGGAAACGCAGACCCTTTAAAGTAATACTGCGTGGTACCCATCCCATGGGTCCCAAATCTCCAGGTTCAAGGACATCTTCCTACATCGAAAACATGCATGAGAAACCCAGAAGATGGTACACCGTGTGATCGGGAAAGGTTTCCAAAACGCACCTCATTTCTCATCTCCTTGTGCTCGGGTTCGCCATTCCAGCCGCTTTACTAGCAATCTCCCTCCTTGGAGAATCAGCACCTTTAACCTCCTGTTCCGTACAGGTTGCAATTTGTCCTGAGGATGAACGGGAAGAGGGGGAACCAATGAGAGACCAGCTCTAGGTGTTGGGACAGGCACAGGTCACTCCATTTTCCCATCAGGAAGAAGAATTAACCACAGGCTCAGCCTGCCGCCCGGGACCAGAATAGGGCCTGAAGCAATCCTGCGCTTTTGCGGCCAGCTCCCAAGAAAGCGAGTTGAAAAATGGAGCTCAGGGGCACTGCAATTCACAAACCTGCAGACTTATAAATGATAACTCTCGTCCACAAATATATTGAGGGAAGGCAACGAAGAGGATTGGAAAGCAAGGCAGAATTGCAGGAAACAGATTTCAGGAGGGAGATTCGAATCGCCTTTAAAGCACAGGAAAAGCGGCAAAACCTCGACAATGATGCCCTTGGCCAAAAAGGGCGTATGCGTTTTTTCCTGAATATATTCAGGAAAAAACGCATACGCCCTTTTTGGCCAACCAAGCAACCTGGAAAGGCAAATCAGCGCTACAAAGAAGTCTCGCTTCCCATCGGTCAAAAGGGCCATGCTGAATAAAGTGTCAAAACCAGAAATGCAGGACAGGCCATGGAGGAACGGGAGCCTGGCTACGCTGATGGGCGGGATGTAAATTGCCAACTGCCACTCTGGAGAAGTGTACGGTGTGTCCTGAAACATTTAAAAAACTCAGCTTAGACAGCATAGGGCATTTCCACTCATGGGGGTATAAATTGGGAAAACTAAAAATCAGCAAGACACAGGCACCCCAAAGTTTAGGGCTGCTCTGTTGACAAGAACCTCCACTTCGTTACACCTTAAATATCCCAGGAAAGAGAAAAATGGATAAAGAAGTTGTGGTCCTTATGTACAATGGAATATCACTCAGCCATGAAATCAACGTCATAAGGCTAGTAGCAGCATGATGAGTGGATTTAGGTACGACGATTCTAAGTGAAATAAGTCACACAGAAAAAGACACTTATCATAAGATATCACTTATAGAGGGAATGTAAAAACCGTTACCCTTGAACTGAATTACAAAACAGAGCAGAGTCACACGTTTAGAAAACACACTATGGCTGCTTAACGGGAAAGGTGAGGTGGGGTGATGCATAAAACAAGGGTTTCAAATTAGCTCAGATACCGTTGCATAAACCCAATATGTAATAGACAAGACCTACTCCTTGCTCAGTGATTTGGACTCAACACACCCTATTCACCGCCCAAGAATATATCTGATTAGTAAGAATCTTAAAACCTATGTATTGATATCTCTCTGTAAGTGAGTCAAGTGGGTGTAAAGCGGCATAAACACAGCAGTAAAAAGCAGCTAAACCCCATTATAAAAATCAATTACTTTTAAAAACCCGTGAAACAAAGACAGTGAAAGAGAGAGAAATTCTTACAAAATTCGATCAGGGGTTGTGATGCCACCTGGATTGACCATATCTAGACCCACAGCTGATTGAGACATAAGCGTGGACACTCTTGGGGCTGAGAGGTTTGGTGAGGTTGGGTGAGGAAACGCAGACCCTTTAAAGTAATACTGCGTGGTACCCATCCCATGGGTCCCAAATCTCCAGGTTCAAGGGCATCTTCCTACATCGAAAACATGCATGAGAAACCCAGAAGATGGTACACCGTGTGATCGGGAAAGGTTTCCAAAACGCACCTCATTTCTCATCTCCTTGTGCTCGGGTTCGCCATTCCAGCCGCTTTACTAGCAATCTCCCTCCTTGGAGAATCAGCACCTTTAACCTCCTGTTCCGTACAGGTTGCAATTTGTCCTGAGGATGAACTGGAAGAGGGGGAACCAATGAGAGACTACCTCTAGGTGTTGGGACAGGCACAGGTCACTCTATTTTCCCATCAGGAAGAAGAATTAACCACAGGCTCAGCCTGCCGCCCGGGACCAGAATAGTGCCAGAAGCAATCCTGCGCTTTTGCGGCCAGCTCCCAAGAAAGCGAGTTGAAAAATGGAGCTCAGTGGCACTGCAATTCACAAACCTGCAGACTTATAAGTGATAACTCTCGTCCACAAATATATTGAGGGAAGGCAACGAAGAGGATTGGAAAGCAAGGCAGAATTGCAGGAAACAGATTTCAGGAGGGAGATTCGAATCGCCTTTAAAGCACAGGAAAAGCGGCAAAACCTCGACAATGATGCCCTTGGCCAAAAAGGGCGTATGCGTTTTTTCCTGAATATATTCAGGAAAAAACGCATACGCCCTTTTTGGCCAACCAAGCAACCTGGAAAGGCAAATCAGCGCTACAAAGAAGTCTCGCTTCCCATCGGTCAAAAGGGCCATGCTGAATAAAGTGTCAAAACCAGAAATGCAGGACAGGCCATGGAGGAACGGGAGCCTGGCTACGCTGATGGGCGGGATGTAAATTGCCAACAGCCACTCCGGAGAAGTGTACGGTGTGTCCTGAAACATTTAAAAAACTCACCTTAGACAGCATAGGGCATTTCCACTCATGGGGGTATAAATTGGGAAAACTAAAAATCAGCAAGACACAGGCACCCCAAAGTTTAGGGCTGCTCTTTTGACAAGAACCTCCACTTCGTTACACCTTAAATATCCCAGGAAAGAGAAAAATGGATAAAGAAGTTGTGGTCCTTATGTACAATGGAATATCACTCAGCCATGAAATCAACGTCATAAGGCTAGTAGCAGCATGATGAGTGGATTTAGGTACGACGATTCTAAGTGAAATAAGTCACACAGAAAAGGACACTTATCATAAGATATCACTTATAGAGGGAATGTAAAAACCGCTACCCTTGAACTGAATTACAAAACAGAACAGAGTTACACGTTTAGAAAACACACTATGGCTGCTTAACGGGAAAGGTGAGGTGGGGTGATGCATAAAACAAGGGTTTCAAATTAGCTCAGATACCGTTCCATAAACCCAATATGTAATAGACAAGACCTACTCCTTGCTCAGTGAATTGGACTCAACACCCCGTATTCACCGCCCAAGAATATATCTGACTAGTAAAAATCTTAAAACCTATGTATTGATATCACTCTCTAAGTGAGTCAAGTGGGTGTAAAGCGGCAGAAACACAGCAGTGAAAAGCACCTAAACCCCATTATAAAAATCAATTACTTTTAAAAACCCGTGAAACAAAGACAGTGAAAGAGAGAGAAATTCTTACAAAATTCGTTCAGGGGCTGTGATGCCACTTGGATTGACCATATCTAGACCCACAGCTGATTGAGACATAAGCGTGGACACTCTTGGGGATGAGAGGTTTGGTGAGGTTGGGTGAGCAAATGCAGACCCTTTAAAGTCATACTGCGTGGTACCCATCCCATGGGTCCCAAATCTCCAGGTTCAAGGGCATCTTCCTACATCGAAAACATGCATGAGAAACCCAGAAGATGGTACACCGTGTGATCGGGAAATGTTTCTAAAATGCACCTCATTACTCATCTCCTTGTGCTCGGGTTCGCCATTCCAGCCGCTTTACTAGCAATCTCCCTCCTTGGAGAATCAGCACCTTTAACCTCCTGTTCCATACAGGTTGCAATTTGTCCTGAGGATAAACGGGAAGAGGGGGAACCAATGCGAGACTATCTCTAGGTGTTGGGACAGGCACAGGTCACTCTATTCTCCCATCAGGAAGAAGAATTAACCACAGGCTCAGCCTGCCGCCCGGGACCAGAATAGGGCCAGAAGCAATCCTGCGCTTTTGCGGCCAGCTCCCAACAAACTGAGTTGAAAAATGGAGCTCAGGGGCACTGCAATTCACAAACCTGCAGACTTATAAATGATAACTCTCGTCCACAAATATATTGAAGGAAGGCAACGAAGAGGATTTGAAAGCAAGGCAGAATTGCAGGAAACAGATTTCAGGAGGGAGATTCGAATCGCCTTTAAAGCACAGGAAAAGCGGCAAAACCTCGACAATGATGCCCTTGGCCAAAAAGGGCGTATGCGTTTTTTCCTGAATATATTCAGGAAAAAACGCATACGCCCTTTTTGGCCAACCAAGCAACCTGGAAAGGCAAATCAGCGCTACAAAGAAGTCTCGCTTCCCATCGGTCAAAAGGGCCATGCTGAATAAAGTGTCAAAACCAGAAATGCAGGACAGGCCATGGAGAAACGGGAGCCTGGCTACGCTAATGGGCGGGATGTAAATTGCCAACAGCCACTCTGGAGAAGTGTACGGTGTGTCCTGAAACATCTAAAAAACTCAGCTTAGAGAGCATAGGGCACTTCCACTCATGGACGTATAAATTGGGAAAACTAAAAATCAGCAAGACACAGGCACCCCAAAGTTTAGGGCTGCTCTGTTGACAAGAACCTCCACTTCGTTACACCTTAAATATCCCAGGAAAGAGAAAAATGGATAAAGAAGTTGTGGTCCTTATGTACAATGGAATATCACTCAGTCATGAAATCAACGTCATACGGCTAGTAGCAGCGTGATGAGTGGATTTAGGTACGACGATTCTAAGTGAAATAAGTCACACAGAAAAAGACACTTATCATAAGATATCACTTATAGAGGGAATGTAAAAACCGCTACCCTTGAACTGAATTACAAAACAGAACAGAGTCACACCTTTAGAAAATACACTATGGCTGCTTAACGGGAAAGGTGAGGTGGAGTGATGCATAAAACAAGGGTTTCAAATTAGCTCAGATACCGTTCCATAAACCCAATATGTAATAGACAAGACCTACTCCTTGCTCAGTGAATTGGACTCAACACCCCCTATTCACCGCCCAAGAATATATCTGACTAGTAAGAATCTTAAAACCTATGTATTGATATCTCTCTGTAAGTGAGTCAAGTGGGTGTAAAGCGGCAGAAACACAGCAGTGAAAAGCAGCTAAGCCCCATTGTAAAAATCAATTACTTTTAAAAACCCGTGAAACAAAGACAGTGAAAGAGAGAGAAATTCTTACAAAATTCTTTCAGGGGCTGTGATGCCACCTGGATTGAGCATATCTAGACACACAGCTGATTGAGACATAAGGGTGGACATTCTTGTGGCTGAGAGGTTTGGTGAGGTTGGGTGAGCAAACGCAGACCCTTTATAATAATACTGCGTGGTACCCATCTCATGGGTCCCAAATCTCCAGGTTCAAGGGCATCTTCCTACATCGAAAACATGCATGAGAAACCCAGAAGATGGTACACCGTGTGATCGGGAAAGGTTTCCAAAACGAACCTCATTTCTCATCTCCTTGTGCTCGGGTTCGCCATTCCAGCCGCTTTACTAGCAATCTCCCTCCTTGGAGAATCAGCACCTTTAACCTCCTGTTCCGTACAGGTTGCAATTTGTCCTGAGGATGAACGGGAAGAGGGGGAACCAATGAGAGACTAGCTCTAGGTGTAGGGACAGGCACAGGTCACTCTATTTTCCCATCAGGAAGAAGAATTAACCACAGGCTCAGCCTGCCGCCCGGGACCAGAATAGGGCCTGAAGCAATCCTGCGCTTTTGCGGCCAGCTCCCAAGAAAGCGAGTTGAAAAATGGAGCTCAGGGGCACTGCAATTCACAAACCTGCAGATTATAAATGATAACTCTCGTCCACAAATATATTGAGGGAAGGCAACGAAGAGGATTGGAAAGCAAGGCAGTATTGCAGGAAACAGATTTCAGGAGGGAGATTCGAATCGCCTTTAAAGCACAGGAAAAGCGACAAAACCTCGACAATGATGCCCTTGGCCAAAAAGGGAGTATGCGTTTTTTCCTGAATATATTCAGGGAAAAACGCATACGCCCTTTTTGGCCAACCAAGCAACCTGGAAAGGCAAATCAGCGCTACAATGAAGTCTCGCTTCCCATCGGTTAAAAGGGCCATGCTGAATAAAGTGTCAAAACCAGAAATGCAGGACAGGCCATGGAGAAACGGGAGCCTGGCTACGCTAATGGGCGGGATGTAAATTGCCAGCAGCCACTCTGGAGAAGTGTACGGTGTGTCCTGAAACATCTAAAAAACTCAGCTTAGAGAGCATAGGGCACTTCCACTCATGGACGTATAAATTGGGAAAACTAAAAATCAGCAAGACACAGGCACCCCAAAGTTTAGGGCTGCTCTGTTGACAAGAACCTCCACTTCGTTACACCTTAAATATCCCAGGAAAGAGAAAAATGGATAAAGAAGTTGTGGTCCTTATGTACAATGGAATATCACTCAGTCATGAAATCAACGTCATACGGCTAGTAGCAGCGTGATGAGTGGATTTAGGTACGACGATTCTAAGTGAAATAAGTCACACAGAAAAAGACACTTATCATAAGATATCACTTATAGAGGGAATGTAAAAACCGCTACCCTTGAACTGAATTACAAAACAGAACAGAGTCACACCTTTAGAAAATACACTATGGCTGCTTAACGGGAAAGGTGAGGTGGGGTGATGCATAAAACAAGGGTTTCAAATTAGCTCAGATACCGTTCCATAAACCCAATATGTAATAGACAAGACCTACTCCTTGCTCAGTGAATTGGACTCAACACCCCCTATTCACCGCCCAAGAATATATCTGACTAGTAAGAATCTTAAAACCTATGTATTGATATCTCTCTGTAAGTGAGTCAAGTGGGTGTAAAGCGGCAGAAACACAGCAGTGAAAAGCAGCTAAGCCCCATTGTAAAAATCAATTACTTTTAAAAACCCGTGAAACAAAGACAGTGAAAGAGAGAGAAATTCTTACAAAATTCTTTCAGGGGTTGTGATGCCACCTGGATTGAGCATATCTAGACACACAGCTGATTGAGACATAAGGGTGGACATTCTTGTGGCTGAGAGGTTTGGTGAGGTTGGGTGAGCAAACGCAGACCCTTTATAATAATACTGCGTGGTACCCATCTCATGGGTCCCAAATCTCCAGGTTCAAGGGCATCTTCCTACATCGAAAACATGCATGAGAAACCCAGAAGATGGTACACCGTGTGATCGGGAAAGGTTTCCAAAACGAACCTCATTTCTCATCTCCTTGTGCTCGGGTTCGCCATTCCAGCCGCTTTACTAGCAATCTCCCTCCTTGGAGAATCAGCACCTTTAACCTCCTGTTCCGTACAGGTTGCAATTTGTCCTGAGGATGAACGGGAAGAGAGGGAACCAATGAGAGACTAGCTCTAGGTGTAGGGACAGGCAAAGGTCACTCTATTTTCCCATGAGGAAGAAGAATTAACCACAGGCTCAGCCTGCCGCCCGGGACCAGAATAGGGCCTGAAGCAATCCTGCGCTTTTGCGGCCAGCTCCCAAGAAAGCGAGTTGAAAAATGGAGCTCAGGGGCACTGCAATTCACAAACCTGCAGATTATAAATGATAACTCTCGTCCACAAATATATTGAGGGAAGGCAACGAAGAGGATTGGAAAGCAAGGCAGTATTGCAGGAAACAGATTTCAGGAGGGAGATTCGAATCGCCTTTAAAGCACAGGAAAAGCGGCAAAACCTCGACAATGATGCCCTTGGTCAAAAAGGGCGTATGCGTTTTTTCCTGAATATATTCAGGGAAAAACGCATACGCCCTTTTTGGCCAACCAAGCAACCTGGAAAGGCAAATCAGCGCTACAATGAAGTCTCGCTTCCCATCGGTTAAAAGGGCCATGCTGAATAAAGTGTCAAAACCAGAAATGCAGGACAGGCCATGGAGAAACGGGAGCCTGGCTACGCTAATGGGCGGGATGTAAATTGCCAGCAGCCACTCTGGAGAAGTGTACGGTGTGTCCTGAAACATCTAAAAAACTCAGCTTAGAGAGCATAGGGCACTTCCACTCATGGACGTATAAATTGGGAAAACTAAAAATCAGCAAGACACAGGCACCCCAAAGTTTAGGGCTGCTCTGTTGACAAGAACCTCCACTTCGTTACACCTTAAATATCCCAGGAAAGAGAAAAATGGATAAAGAAGTTGTGGTCCTTATGTACAATGGAATATCACTCAGTCATGAAATCAACGTCATACGGCTAGTAGCAGCGTGATGAGTGGATTTAGGTACGACGATTCTAAGTGAAATAAGTCACACAGAAAAAGACACTTATCATAAGATATCACTTATAGAGGGAATGTAAAAACCGCTACCCTTGAACTGAATTACAAAACAGAACAGAGTCACACCTTTAGAAAATACACTATGGCTGCTTAACGGGAAAGGTGAGGTGGGGTGATGCATAAAACAAGGGTTTCAAATTAGCTCAGATACCGTTCCATAAACCCAATATGTAATAGACAAGACCTACTCCTTGCTCAGTGAATTGGACTCAACACCCCCTATTCACCGCCCAAGAATATATCTGACTAGTAAGAATCTTAAAACCTATGTATTGATATCTCTCTGTAAGTGAGTCAAGTGGGTGTAAAGCGGCAGAAACACAGCAGTGAAAAGCAGCTAAGCCCCATTGTAAAAATCAATTACTTTTAAAAACCCGTGAAACAAAGACAGTGAAAGAGAGAGAAATTCTTACAAAATTCTTTCAGGGGCTGTGATGCCACCTGGATTGAGCATATCTAGACACACAGCTGATTGAGACATAAGGGTGGACATTCTTGTGGCTGAGAGGTTTGGTGAGGTTGGGTGAGCAAACGCAGACCCTTTATAATAATACTGCGTGGTACCCATTTCATGGGTCCCAAATCTCCAGGTTCAAGGGCATCTTCCTACATCGAAAACATGCATGAGAAACCCAGAAGATGGTACACCGTGTGATCGGGAAAGGTTTCCAAAACGAACCTCATTTCTCATCTCCTTGTGCTCGGGTTCGCCATTCCAGCCGCTTTACTAGCAATCTCCCTCCTTGGAGAATCAGCACCTTTAACCTCCTGTTCCGTACAGGTTGCAATTTGTCCTGAGGATGAACGGGAAGAGGGGGAACCAATGAGAGACTAGCTCTAGGTGTAGGGACAGGCACAGGTCACTCTATTTTCCCATCAGGAAGAAGAATTAACCACAGGCTCAGCCTGCCGCCCGGGACCAGAATAGGGCCTGAAGCAATCCTGCGCTTTTGCGGCCAGCTCCCAAGAAAGCGAGTTGAAAAATGGAGCTCAGGGGCACTGCAATTCACAAACCTGCAGATTATAAATGATAACTCTCGTCCACAAATATATTGAGGGAAGGCAACGAAGAGGATTGGAAAGCAAGGCAGTATTGCAGGAAACAGATTTCAGGAGGGAGATTCGAATCGCCTTTAAAGCACAGGAAAAGCGGCAAAACCTCGACAATGATGCCCTTGGCCAAAAAGGGAGTATGCGTTTTTTCCTGAATATATTCAGGAAAAAACGCATACGCCCTTTTTGGCCAACCAAGCAACCTGGAAAGGCAAATCAGCGCTACAAAGAAGTCTCGCTTCCCATCGGTCAAAAGGGCCATGCTGAATAAAGTGTCAAAACCACAAATGCAGGACAGGCCATGGAGGAACGGGAGCCTGGCTACCCTGATGGGCGGGATGTAAATTGCCAACAGCCACTCCGGAGAAGTGTACGGTGTGTCGTGAAACATTTAAAAAACTCAGCTTAGACAGCATAGGGCACTTCCACTCATGGGGGTATAAATTGGGAAAACTAAAAATCAGCAAGACACAGGCACCCCAAAGTTTAGGGCTGCTCTGTTGACAAGAACCTCCATTTCGTTACACCTTAAATATCCCAGGAAAGAGAAAAATGGATAAAGAAGTTGTGGTCCTTATGTACAATGGAATATCACTCAGCCATGAAATCAACGTCATAAGGCTAGTAGCAGCATGATGAGTGGATTTAGGTACGACGATTCTAAGTGAAATAAGTCACACAGAAAAGGACACTTATCATAAGATATCACTTATAGAGGGAATGTAAAAACCGCTACCCTTGAACTGAAATACAAAACAGAACAGAGTTACACGTTTAGAAAACACACTATGGCTGCTTAACGGGAAAGGTGAGGTGGGGTGATGCATAAAACAAGGGTTTCAAATTAGCTCAGATACCGTTCCATAAACCCAATATGTAATAGACAAGACCTACTCCTTGCTCAGTGAATTGGACTCAACACCCCCTATTCACCGCCCAAGAATATATCTGATTAGTAATAATCTTAAAACCTATGTATTGATATCTCTCTGTAAGTGAGTCAAGTGGGTGTAAAGCGGCATAAACACAGCAGTAAAAAGCAGCTAAACCCCATTATAAAAATCAATTACTTTTAAAAACCGTGAAACAAAGAAAGTGAAAGAGAGAGAAATTCTTACAAAATTCGTTCAGGGGCTGTGATGCCACCTGGATTGACCATATCTAGACCCACAGCTGATTGAGACATAAGGGTGGACACTCTTGGGGCTGAGAGGTTTGGTGAGGTTGGGTGAGGAAACGCAGACCCTTTAAAGTAATACTGCGTGGTACCAATCCCATGGGTCCCAAATCTCCAGGTTCAAGGGCATCTTCCTACATCGAAAACATGCATGAGAAACCCAGAAGATGGTACACCGTGTGATCGGGAAAGGTTTCCAAAACGCACCTCATTTCTCATCTCCTTGTGCTCGGGTTCGCCATTCCAGCCGCTTTACTAGCAATATCCCTCCTTGGAGAATCAGCACCTTTAACCTCCTGTTCCGTACAGGTTGCAATTTGTCCTGAGGATGAACGGGAAGAGGGGGAACCAATGAGAGACCAGCTCTAGGTGTTGGGACAGGCACAGGTCACTCCATTTTCCCATCAGGAAGAAGAATTAACCACAGGCTCAGCCTGCCGCCCGGGACCAGAATAGGGCCTGAAGCAATCCTGCGCTTTTGCGGCCAGCTCCCAAGAAAGCGAGTTGAAAAATGGAGCTCAGGGGCACTGCAATTCACAAACCTGCAGACTTATAAATGATAACTCTCGTCCACAAATATATTGAGGGAAGGCAACGAAGAGGATTGGAAAGCAAGGCAGAATTGCAGGAAACAGATTTCAGGAGGGAGATTCGAATCGCCTTTAAAGCACAGGAAAAGCGGCAAAACCTCGACAATGATGCCCTTGGCCAAAAAGGGCGTATGCGTTTTTTCCTGAATATATTCAGGAAAAAACGCATACGCCCTTTTTGGCCAACCAAGCAACCTGGAAAGGCAAATCAGCGCTACAAAGAAGTCTCGCTTCCCATCGGTCAAAAGGGCCATGCTGAATAAAGTGTCAAAACCAGAAATGCAGGACAGGCCATGGAGGAACGGGAGCCTGGCTACGCTGATGGGCGGGATGTAAATTGCCAACAGCCACTCCGGAGAAGTGTACGGTGTGTCCTGAAACATTTAAAAAACTCACCTTAGACAGCATAGGGCATTTCCACTCATGGGGGTATAAATTGGGAAAACTAAAAATCAGCAAGACACAGGCACCCCAAAGTTTAGGGCTGCTCTTTTGACAAGAACCTCCACTTCGTTACACCTTAAATATCCCAGGAAAGAGAAAAATGGATAAAGAAGTTGTGGTCCTTATGTACAATGGAATATCACTCAGCCATGAAATCAACGTCATAAGGCTAGTAGCAGCATGATGAGTGGATTTAGGTACGACGATTCTAAGTGAAATAAGTCACACAGAAAAGGACACTTATCATAAGATATCACTTATAGAGGGAATGTAAAAACCGCTACCCTTGAACTGAATTACAAAACAGAACAGAGTTACACGTTTAGAAAACACACTATGGCTGCTTAACGGGAAAGGTGAGGTGGGGTGATGCATAAAACAAGGGTTTCAAATTAGCTCAGATACCGTTCCATAAACCCAATATGTAATAGACAAGACCTACTCCTTGCTCAGTGAATTGGACTCAACACCCCCTATTCACCGCCCAAGAATATATCTGATTAGTAAGAATCTTAAAACCTATGTATTGATATCTCTCTGTAAGTGAGTCAAGTGGGTGTAAAGCGGCATAAACACAGCAGTAAAAAGCAGCTAAACCCCATTATAAAAATCAATTACTTTTAAAAACCGTGAAACAAAGACAGTGAAAGAGAGAGAAATTCTTACAAAATTCGTTCAGGGGCTGTGATGCCACCTGGATTGACCATATCTAGACCCACAGCTGATTGAGACATAAGGGTGGACACTCTTGGGGCTGAGAGGTTTGGTGAGGTTGGGTGAGGAAACGCAGACCCTTTAAAGTAATACTGCGTGGTACCAATCCCATGGGTCCCAAATCTCCAGGTTCAAGGGCATCTTCCTACATCGAAAACATGCATGAGAAACCCAGAAGATGGTACACCGTGTGATCGGGAAAGGTTTCCAAAACGCACCTCATTTCTCATCTCCTTGTGCTCGGGTTCGCCATTCCAGCCGCTTTACTAGCAATATCCCTCCTTGGAGAATCAGCACCTTTAACCTCCTGTTCCGTACAGGTTGCAATTTGTCCTGAGGATGAACGGGAAGAGGGGGAACCAATGAGAGACCAGCTCTAGGTGTTGGGACAGGCACAGGTCACTCCATTTTCCCATCAGGAAGAAGAATTAACCACAGGCTCAGCCTGCCGCCCGGGACCAGAATAGGGCCTGAAGCAATCCTGCGCTTTTGCGGCCAGCTCCCAAGAAAGCGAGTTGAAAAATGGAGCTCAGGGGCACTGCAATTCACAAACCTGCAGACTTATAAATGATAACTCTCGTCCACAAATATATTGAGGGAAGGCAACGAAGAGGATTGGAAAGCAAGGCAGAATTGCAGGAAACAGATTTCAGGAGGGAGATTCGAATCGCCTTTAAAGCACAGGAAAAGCGGCAAAACCTCGACAATGATGCCCTTGGCCAAAAAGGGCGTATGCGTTTTTTCCTGAATATATTCAGGAAAAAACGCATACGCCCTTTTTGGCCAACCAAGCAACCTGGAAAGGCAAATCAGCGCTACAAAGAAGTCTCGCTTCCCATCGGTCAAAAGGGCCATGCTGAATAAAGTGTCAAAACCAGAAATGCAGGACAGGCCATGGAGGAACGGGAGCCTGGCTACGCTGATGGGCGGGATGTAAATTGCCAACTGCCACTCTGGAGAAGTGTACGGTGTGTCCTGAAATATTTAAAAAACTCAGCTTAGACAGCATAGGGCATTTCCACTCATGGGGGTATAAATTGGGAAAACTAAAAATCAGCAAGACACAGGCACCCCAAAGTTTAGGGCTGCTCTGTTGACAAGAACCTCCACTTCGTTACACCTTAAATATCCCAGGAAAGAGAAAAATGGATAAAGAAGTTGTGGTCCTTATGTACAATGGAATATCACTCAGCCATGAAATCAACGTCATAAGGCTAGTAGCAGCATGATGAGTGGATTTAGGTACGACGATTCTAAGTGAAATAAGTCACACAGAAAAAGACACTTATCATAAGATATCACTTATAGAGGGAATGTAAAAACCGTTACCCTTGAACTGAATTACAAAACAGAGCAGAGTCACACGTTTAGAAAACACACTATGGCTGCTTAACGGGAAAGGTGAGGTGGGGTGATGCATAAAACAAGGGTTTCAAATTAGCTCAGATACCGTTGCATAAACCCAATATGTAATAGACAAGACCTACTCCTTGCTCAGTGAATTGGACTCAACACCCCCTATTCACCGCCCAAGAATATATCTGATTAGTAAGAATCTTAAAACCTATGTATTGATATCTCTCTGTAAGTGAGTCAAGTGGGTGTAAAGCGGCATAAACACAGCAGTAAAAAGCAGCTAAACCCCATTATAAAAATCAATTACTTTTAAAAACCCGTGAAACAAAGACAGTGAAAGAGAGAGAAATTCTTACAAAATTCGTTCAGGGGCTGTGATGCCACCTGGATTGACCATATCTAGACCCACAGCTGATTGAGACATAAGGGTGGACACTCTTGGGGCTGAGAGGTTTGGTGAGGTTGGGTGAGGAAACGCAGACACTTTAAAGTAATACTGCGTGGTACCCATCCCATGGGTCCCAAATCTCCAGGTTCAAGGACATCTTCCTACATCGAAAACATGCATGAGAAACCCAGAAGATGGTACACCGTGTGATCGGGAAAGGTTTCCAAAACGCACCTCATTTCTCATCTCCTTGTGCTCGGGTTCGCCATTCCAGCCGCTTTACTAGCAATCTCCCTCCTTGGAGAATCAGCACCTTTAACCTCCTGTTCCGTACAGGTTGCAATTTGTCCTGAGGATGAACGGGAAGAGGGGGAACCAATGAGAGACCAGCTCTAGGTGTTGGGACAGGCACAGGTCACTCCATTTTCCCATCAGGAAGAAGAATTAACCACAGGCTCAGCCTGCCGCCCGGGACCAGAATAGGGCCTGAAGCAATCCTGCGCTTTTGCGGCCAGCTCCCAAGAAAGCGAGTTGAAAAATGGAGCTCAGGGGCACTGCAATTCACAAACCTGCAGACTTATAAATGATAACTCTCGTCCACAAATATATTGAGGGAAGGCAACGAAGAGGATTGGAAAGCAAGGCAGAATTGCAGGAAACAGATTTCAGGAGGGAGATTCGAATCGCCTTTAAAGCACAGGAAAAGCGGCAAAACCTCGACAATGATGCCCTTGGCCAAAAAGGGCGTATGCGTTTTTTCCTGAATATATTCAGGAAAAAACGCATACGCCCTTTTTGGCCAACCAAGCAACCTGGAAAGGCAAATCAGCGCTACAAAGAAGTCTCGCTTCCCATCGGTCAAAAGGGCCATGCTGAATAAAGTGTCAAAACCAGAAATGCAGGACAGGCCATGGAGGAACGGGAGCCTGGCTACGCTGATGGGCGGGATGTAAATTGCCAACTGCCACTCTGGAGAAGTGTACGGTGTGTCCTGAAACATTTAAAAAACTCAGCTTAGACAGCATAGGGCATTTCCACTCATGGGGGTATAAATTGGGAAAACTAAAAATCAGCAAGACACAGGCACCCCAAAGTTTAGGGCTGCTCTGTTGACAAGAACCTCCACTTCGTTACACCTTAAATATCCCAGGAAAGAGAAAAATGGATAAAGAAGTTGTGGTCCTTATGTACAATGGAATATCACTCAGCCATGAAATCAACGTCATAAGGCTAGTAGCAGCATGATGAGTGGATTTAGGTATGACGATTCTAAGTGAAATAAGTCACACAGAAAAAGACACTTATCATAAGATATCACTTATAGAGGGAATGTAAAAACCGTTACCCTTGAACTGAATTACAAAACAGAGCAGAGTCACACGTTTAGAAAACACACTATGGCTGCTTAACGGGAAAGGTGAGGTGGGGTGATGCATAAAACAAGGGTTTCAAATTAGCTCAGATACCGTTGCATAAACCCAATATGTAATAGACAAGACCTACTCCTTGCTCAGTGATTTGGACTCAACACACCCTATTCACCGCCCAAGAATATATCTGATTAGTAAGAATCTTAAAACCTATGTATTGATATCTCTCTGTAAGTGAGTCAAGTGGGTGTAAAGCGGCATAAACACAGCAGTAAAAAGCAGCTAAACCCCATTATAAAAATCAATTACTTTTAAAAACCCGTGAAACAAAGACAGTGAAAGAGAGAGAAATTCTTACAAAATTCGATCAGGGGTTGTGATGCCACCTGGATTGACCATATCTAGAACCACAGCTGATTGAGACATAAGCGTGGACACTCTTGGGGCTGAGAGGTTTGGTGAGGTTGGGTGAGGAAACGCAGACCCTTTAAAGTAATACTGCGTGGTACCCATCCCATGGGTCCCAAATCTCCAGGTTCAAGGGCATCTTCCTACATCGAAAACATGCATGAGAAACCCAGAAGATGGTACACCGTGTGATCGGGAAAGGTTTCCAAAACGCACCTCATTTCTCATCTCCTTGTGCTCGGGTTCGCCATTCCAGCCGCTTTACTAGCAATCTCCCTCCTTGGAGAATCAGCACCTTTAACCTCCTGTTCCGTACAGGTTGCAATTTGTCCTGAGGATGAACTGGAAGAGGGGGAACCAATGAGAGACTAGCTCTAGGTGTTGGGACAGGCACAGGTCACTCTATTTTCCCATCAGGAAGAAGAATTAACCACAGGCTCAGCCTGCCGCCCGGGACCAGAATAGTGCCAGAAGCAATCCTGCGCTTTTGCGGCCAGCTCCCAAGAAAGCGAGTTGAAAAATGGAGCTCAGTGGCACTGCAATTCACAAACCTGCAGACTTATAAGTGTTAACTCTCGTCCACAAATATATTGAGGGAAGGCAACGAAGAGGATTGGAAAGCAAGGCAGAATTGCAGGAAACAGATTTCAGGAGGGAGATTCGAATCGCCTTTAAAGCACAGGAAAAGCGGCAAAACCTCGACAATGATGCCCTTGGCCAAAAAGGGCGTATGCGTTTTTTCCTGAATATATTCAGGAAAAAACGCATACGCCCTTTTTGGCCAACCAAGCAACCTGGAAAGGCAAATCAGCGCTACAAAGAAGTCTCGCTTCCCATCGGTCAAAAGGGCCATGCTGAATAAAGTGTCAAAACCAGAAATGCAGGACAGGCCATGGAGGAACGGGAGCCTGGCTACGCTGATGGGCGGGATGTAAATTGCCAACAGCCACTCCGGAGAAGTGTACGGTGTGTCCTGAAACATTTAAAAAACTCACCTTAGACAGCATAGGGCATTTCCACTCATGGGGGTATAAATTGGGAAAACTAAAAATCAGCAAGACACAGGCACCCCAAAGTTTAGGGCTGCTCTTTTGACAAGAACCTCCACTTCGTTACACCTTAAATATCCCAGGAAAGAGAAAAATGGATAAAGAAGTTGTGGTCCTTATGTACAATGGAATATCACTCAGCCATGAAATCAACGTCATAAGGCTAGTAGCAGCATGATGAGTGGATTTAGGTACGACGATTCTAAGTGAAATAAGTCACACAGAAAAGGACACTTATCATAAGATATCACTTATAGAGGGAATGTAAAAACCGCTACCCTTGAACTGAATTACAAAACAGAACAGAGTTACACGTTTAGAAAACACACTATGGCTGCTTAACGGGAAAGGTGAGGTGGGGTGATGCATAAAACAAGGGTTTCAAATTAGCTCAGATACCGTTCCATAAACCCAATATGTAATAGACAAGACCTACTCCTTGCTCAGTGAATTGGACTCAACACCCCGTATTCACCGCCCAAGAATATATCTGACTAGTAAGAATCTTAAAACCTATGTATTGATATCACTCTCTAAGTGAGTCAAGTGGGTGTAAAGCGGCAGAAACACAGCAGTGAAAAGCACCTAAACCCCATTATAAAAATCAATTACTTTTAAAAACCCGTGAAACAAAGACAGTGAAAGAGAGAGAAATTCTTACAAAATTCGTTCAGGGGCTGTGATGCCACTTGGATTGACCATATCTAGACCCACAGCTGATTGAGACATAAGCGTGGACACTCTTGGGGATGAGAGGTTTGGTGAGGTTGGGTGAGCAAATGCAGACCCTTTAAAGTCATACTGCGTGGTACCCATCCCATGGGTCCCAAATCTCCAGGTTCAAGGGCATCTTCCTACATCGAAAACATGCATGAGAAACCCAGAAGATGGTACACCGTGTGATCGGGAAATGTTTCTAAAATGCACCTCATTACTCATCTCCTTGTGCTCGGGTTCGCCATTCCAGCCGCTTTACTAGCAATCTCCCTCCTTGGAGAATCAGCACCTTTAACCTCCTGTTCCATACAGGTTGCAATTTGTCCTGAGGATAAACGGGAAGAGGGGGAACCAATGCGAGACTATCTCTAGGTGTTGGGACAGGCACAGGTCACTCTATTCTCCCATCAGGAAGAAGAATTAACCACAGGCTCAGCCTGCCGCCCGGGACCAGAATAGGGCCAGAAGCAATCCTGCGCTTTTGCGGCCAGCTCCCAACAAACTGAGTTGAAAAATGGAGCTCAGGGGCACTGCAATTCACAAACCTGCAGACTTATAAATGATAACTCTCGTCCACAAATATATTGAAGGAAGGCAACGAAGAGGATTTGAAAGCAAGGCAGAATTGCAGGAAACAGATTTCAGGAGGGAGATTCGAATCGCCTTTAAAGCACAGGAAAAGCGGCAAAACCTCGACAATGATGCCCTTGGCCAAAAAGGGCGTATGCGTTTTTTCCTGAATATATTCAGCAAAAAACGCATACGCCCTTTTTGGCCAACCAAGCAACCTGGAAAGGCAAATCAGCGCTACAAAGAAGTCTCGCTTCCCATCGGTCAAAAGGGCCATGCTGAATAAAGTGTCAAAACCAGAAATGCAGGACAGGCCATGGAGAAACGGGAGCCTGGCTACGCTAATGGGCGGGATGTAAATTGCCAACAGCCACTCTGGAGAAGTGTACGGTGTGTCCTGAAACATCTAAAAAACTCAGCTTAGAGAGCATAGGGCACTTCCACTCATAGACGTATAAATTGGGAAAACTAAAAATCAGCAAGGCACAGGCACCCCAAAGTTTAGGGCTGCTCTGTTGACAAGAACCTCCACTTCGTTACACCTTAAATATCCCAGGAAAGAGAAAAATGGATAAAGAAGTTGTGGTCCTTATGTACAATGGAATATCACTCAGTCATGAAATCAACGTCATACGGCTAGTAGCAGCGTGATGAGTGGATTTAGGTACGACGATTCTAAGTGAAATAAGTCACACAGAAAAAGACACTTATCATAAGATATCACTTATAGAGGGAATGTAAAAACCGCTACCCTTGAACTGAATTACAAAACAGAACAGAGTCACACCTTTAGAAAATACACTATGGCTGCTTAACGGGAAAGGTGAGGTGGGGTGATGCATAAAACAAGGGTTTCAAATTAGCTCAGATACCGTTCCATAAACCCAATATGTAATAGACAAGACCTACTCCTTGCTCAGTGAATTGGACTCAACACCCCCTATTCACCGCCCAAGAATATATCTGACTAGTAAGAATCTTAAAACCTATGTATTGATATCTCTCTGTAAGTGAGTCAAGTGGGTGTAAAGCGGCAGAAACACAGCAGTGAAAAGCAGCTAAGCCCCATTGTAAAAATCAATTACTTTTAAAAACCCGTGAAACAAAGACAGTGAAAGAGAGAGAAATTCTTACAAAATTCTTTCAGGGGCTGTGATGCCACCTGGATTGAGCATATCTAGACACACAGCTGATTGAGACATAAGGGTGGACATTCTTGTGGCTGAGAGGTTTGGTGAGGTTGGGTGAGCAAACGCAGAACCTTTATAATAATACTGCGTGGTACCCATCTCATGGGTCCCAAATCTCCAGGTTCAAGGGCATCTTCCTACATCGAAAACATGCATGAGAAACCCAGAAGATGGTACACCGTGTGATCGGGAAAGGTTTCCAAAACGAACCTCATTTCTCATCTCCTTGTGCTCGGGTTCGCCATTCCAGCCGCTTTACTAGCAATCTCCCTCCTTGGAGAATCAGCACCTTTAACCTCCTGTTCCGTACAGGTTGCAATTTGTCCTGAGGATGAACGGGAAGAGGGGGAACCAATGAGAGACTAGCTCTAGGTGTAGGGACAGGCACAGGTCACTCTATTTTCCCATCAGGAAGAAGAATTAACCACAGGCTCAGCCTGCCGCCCGGGACCAGAATAGGGCCTGAAGCAATCCTGCGCTTTTGCGGCCAGCTCCCAAGAAAGCGAGTTGAAAAATGGAGCTCAGGGGCACTGCAATTCACAAACCTGCAGATTATAAATGATAACTCTCGTCCACAAATATATTGAGGGAAGGCAACGAAGAGGATTGGAAAGCAAGGCAGTATTGCAGGAAACAGATTTCAGGAGGGAGATTCGAATCGCCTTTAAAGCACAGGAAAAGCGACAAAACCTCGACAATGATGCCCTTGGCCAAAAAGGGAGTATGCGTTTTTTCCTGAATATATTCAGGGAAAAACGCATACGCCCTTTTTGGCCAACCAAGCAACCTGGAAAGGCAAATCAGCGCTACAATGAAGTCTCGCTTCCCATCGGTTAAAAGGGCCATGCTGAATAAAGTGTCAAAACCAGAAATGCAGGACAGGCCATGGAGAAACGGGAGCCTGGCTACGCTAATGGGCGGGATGTAAATTGCCATCAGCCACTCTGGAGAATTGTACGGTGTGTCCTGAAACATCTAAAAAACTCAGCTTAGAGAGCATAGGGCACTTCCACTCATGGACGTATAAATTGGGAAAACTAAAAATCAGCAAGACACAGGCACCCCAAAGTTTAGGGCTGCTCTGTTGACAAGAACCTCCACTTCGTTACACCTTAAATATCCCAGGAAAGAGAAAAATGGATAAAGAAGTTGTGGTCCTTATGTACAATGGAATATCACTCAGTCATGAAATCAACGTCATACGGCTAGTAGCAGCGTGATGAGTGGATTTAGGTACGACGATTCTAAGTGAAATAAGTCACACAGAAAAAGACACTTATCATAAGATATCACTTATAGAGGGAATGTAAAAACCGCTACCCTTGAACTGAATTACAAAACAGAACAGAGTCACACCTTTAGAAAATACACTATGGCTGCTTAACGGGAAAGGTGAGGTGGGGTGATGCATAAAACAAGGGTTTCAAATTAGCTCAGATACCGTTCCATAAACCCAATATGTAATAGACAAGAACTACTCCTTGCTCAGTGAATTGGACTCAACACCCCCTATTCACCGCCCAAGAATATATCTGACTAGTAAGAATCTTAAAACCTATGTATTGATATCTCTCTGTAAGTGAGTCAAGTGGGTGTAAAGCGGCAGAAACACAGCAGTGAAAAGCAGCTAAGCCCCATTGTAAAAATCAATTACTTTTAAAAACCCGTGAAACAAAGACAGTGAAAGAGAGAGAAATTCTTACAAAATCCTTTCAGGGGCTGTGATGCCACCTGGATTGAGCATATCTAGACACACAGCTGATTGAGACATAAGGGTGGACACTCTTGTGGCTGAGAGGTTTGGTGAGGTTGGGTGAGCAAACGCAGACCCTTTAAAATAATACTGCGTGGTACCCATCTCATGGGTCCCAAATCTCCAGGTTCAAGGGCATCTTCCTACATCGAAAACATGCATGAGAAACCCAGAAGATGGTACACCGTGTGATCGGGAAAGGTTTCCAAAACGAACCTCATTTCTCATCTCCTTGTGCTCGGGTTCGCCATTCCAGCCGCTTTACTAGCAATCTCCCTCATTGGAGAATCAGCACCTTTAACCTCCTGTTCCGTACAGGTTGCAATTTGTCCTGAGGATGAACGGGAAGAGGGGGAACCAATGAGAGACTAGCTCTAGGTGTAGGGACAGGCACAGGTCACTCTATTTTCCCATCAGGAAGAAGAAGTAACCACAGGCTCAGCATGCCGCCCGGGACCAGAATAGGGCCTGAAGCAATCCTGCGCTTTTGCGGCCAGCTCCCAAGAAAGCGAGTTAAAAAATGGAGCTCAGGGGCACTGCAATTCACAAACCTGCAGACTTATAAATGATAACTCTCGTCCACAAATATATTGAGGGAAGGCAACGAAGACGATTGGAAAGCAAGGCAGAATTGCAGGAAACAGATTTCAGGAGGGAGATTCGAATCGCCTTTAAAGCACAGGAAAAGCGGCAAAACCTCGACAATGATGCCCTTGGCCAAAAAGGGCGTATGCGTTTTTTCCTGAATATATTCAGGGAAAAACGCATACGCCCTTTTTGGCCAACCAAGCAACCTGGAAAGGCAAATCAGCGCTACAATGAAGTCTCGCTTCCCATCGGTCAAAAGGGCCATGCTGAATAAAGTGTCAAAACCAGAAATGCAGGACAGGCCATGGAGAAACGGGAGCCTGGCTACGCTAATGGGCGGGATGTAAATTGCCAACAGCCACTCTGGAGAAGTGTACGGTGTGTCCTGAAACATCTAAAAAACTCAGCTTAGAGAGCATAGGGCACTTCCACTCATGGACGTATAAATTGGGAAAACTAAAAATCAGCAAGACACAGGCACCCCAAAGTTTAGGGCTGCTCTGTTGACAAGAACCTCCACTTCGTTACACCTTAAATATCCCAGGAAAGAGAAAAATGGATAAAGAAGTTGTGGTCCTTATGTACAATGGAATATCACTCAGTCATGAAATCAACGTCATACGGCTAGTAGCAGCGTGATGAGTGGATTTAGGTACGACGATTCTAAGTGAAATAAGTCACACAGAAAAAGACACTTATCATAAGATATCACTTATAGAGGGAATGTAAAAACCGCTACCCTTGAACTGAATTACAAAACAGAACAGAGTCACACCTTTAGAAAATACACTATGGCTGCTTAACGGGAAAGGTGAGGTGGGGTGATGCATAAAACAAGGGTTTCAAATTAGCTCAGATACCGTTCCATAAACCCAATATGTAATAGACAAGACCTACTCCTTGCTCAGTGAATTGGACTCAACACCCCCTATTCACCGCCCAAGAATATATCTGACTAGTAAGAATCTTAAAACCTATGTATTGATATCTCTCTGTAAGTGAGTCAAGTGGGTGTAAAGCGGCAGAAACACAGCAGTGAAAAGCAGCTAAGCCCCATTGTAAAAATCAATTACTTTTAAAAACCCGTGAAACAAAGACAGTGAAAGAGAGAGAAATTCTTACAAAATTCTTTCAGGGGTTGTGATGCCACCTGGATTGAGCATATCTAGACACACAGCTGATTGAGACATAAGGGTGGACATTCTTGTGGCTGAGAGGTTTGGTGAGGTTGGGTGAGCAAACGCAGACCCTTTATAATAATACTGCGTGGTACCCATCTCATGGGTCCCAAATCTCCAGGTTCAAGGGCATCTTCCTACATCGAAAACATGCATGAGAAACCCAGAAGATGGTACACCGTGTGATCGGGAAAGGTTTCCAAATCGAACCTCATTTCTCATCTCCTTGTGCTCGGGTTCGCCATTCCAGCCGCTTTACTAGCAATCTCCCTCCTTGGAGAATCAGCACCTTTAACCTCCTGTTCCGTACAGGTTGCAATTTGTCCTGAGGATGAACGGGAAGAGGGGGAACCAATGAGAGACTAGCTCTAGGTGTAGGGACAGGCACAGGTCACTCTATTTTCCCATCAGGAAGAAGAATTAACCACAGGCTCAGCCTGCCGCCCGGGACCAGAATAGGGCCTGAAGCAATCCTGCGCTTTTGCGGCCAGCTCCCAAGAAAGCGAGTTGAAAAATGGAGCTCAGGGGCACTGCAATTCACAAACCTGCAGATTATAAATGATAACTCTCGTCCACAAATATATTGAGGGAAGGCAACGAAGAGGATTGGAAAGCAAGGCAGTATTGCAGGAAACAGATTTCAGGAGGGAGATTCGAATCGCCTTTAAAGCACAGGAAAAGCGGCAAAACCTCGACAATGATGCCCTTGGCCAAAAAGGGAGTATGCGTTTTTTCCTGAATATATTCAGGAAAAAACGCATACGCCCTTTTTGGCCAACCAAGCAACCTGGAAAGGCAAATCAGCGCTACAAAGAAGTCTCGCTTCCCATCGGTCAAAAGGGCCATGCTGAATAAAGTGTCAAAATCACAAATGCAGGACAGGCCATGGAGGAACGGGAGCCTGGCTACCCTGATGGGCGGGATGTAAATTGCCAACAGCCACTCCGGAGAAGTGTACGGTGTGTCGTGAAACATTTAAAAAACTCAGCTTAGACAGCATAGGGCACTTCCACTCATGGGGGTATAAATTGGGAAAACTAAAAATCAGCAAGACACAGGCACCCCAAAGTTTAGGGCTGCTCTGTTGACAAGAACCTCCACTTCGTTACACCTTAAATATCCCAGGAAAGAGAAAAATGGATAAAGAAGTTGTGGTCCTTATGTACAATGGAATATCACTCAGCCATGAAATCAACGTCATAAGGCTAGTAGCAGCATGATGAGTGGATTTAGGTACGACGATTCTAAGTGAAATAAGTCACACAGAAAAGGACACTTATCATAAGATATCACTTATAGAGGGAATGTAAAAACCGCTACCCTTGAACTGAATTACAAAACAGAACAGAGTTACACGTTTAGAAAACACACTATGGCTGCTTAACGGGAAAGGTGAGGTGGGGTGATGCATAAAACAAGGGTTTCAAATTAGCTCAGATACCGTTCCATAAACCCAATATGTAATAGACAAGACCTACTCCTTGCTCAGTGAATTGGACTCAACACCCCCTATTCACCGCCCAAGAATATATCTGATTAGTAAGAATCTTAAAACCTATGTATTGATATCTCTCTGTAAGTGAGTCAAGTGGGTGTAAAGCGGCATAAACACAGCAGTAAAAAGCAGCTAAACCCCATTATAAAAATCAATTACTTTTAAAAACCGTGAAACAAAGACAGTGAAAGAGAGAGAAATTCTTACAAAATTCGTTCAGGGGCTGTGATGCCACCTGGATTGACCATATCTAGACCCACAGCTGATTGAGACATAAGGGTGGACACTCTTGGGGCTGAGAGGTTTGGTGAGGTTGGGTGAGGAAACGCAGACCCTTTAAAGTAATACTGCGTGGTACCAATCCCATGGGTCCCAAATCTCCAGGTTCAAGGGCATCTTCCTACATCGAAAACATGCATGAGAAACCCAGAAGATGGTACACCGTGTGATCGGGAAAGGTTTCCAAAACGCACCTCATTTCTCATCTCCTTGTGCTCGGGTTCGCCATTCCAGCCGCTTTACTAGCAATATCCCTCCTTGGAGAATCAGCACCTTTAACCTCCTGTTCCGTACAGGTTGCAATTTGTCCTGAGGATGAACGGGAAGAGGGGGAACCAATGAGAGACCAGCTCTAGGTGTTGGGACAGGCACAGGTCACTCCATTTTCCCATCAGGAAGAAGAATTAACCACAGGCTCAGCCTGCCGCCCGGGACCAGAATAGGGCCTGAAGCAATCCTGCGCTTTTGCGGCCAGCTCCCAAGAAAGCGAGTTGAAAAATGGAGCTCAGGGGCACTGCAATTCACAAACCTGCAGACTTATAAATGATAACTCTCGTCCACAAATATATTGAGGGAAGGCAACGAAGAGGATTGGAAAGCAAGGCAGAATTGCAGGAAACAGATTTCAGGAGGGAGATTCGAATCGCCTTTAAAGCACAGGAAAAGCGGCAAAACCTCGACAATGATGCCCTTGGCCAAAAAGGGCGTTTGCGTTTTTTCCTGAATATATTCAGGAAAAAACGCATACGCCCTTTTTGGCCAACCAAGCAACCTGGAAAGGCAAATCAGCGCTACAAAGAAGTCTCGCTTCCCATCGGTCAAAAGGGCCATGCTGAATAAAGTGTCAAAACCAGAAATGCAGGACAGGCCATGGAGGAACGGGAGCCTGGCTACGCTGATGGGCGGGATGTAAATTGCCAACTGCCACTCTGGAGAAGTGTACGGTGTGTCCTGAAACATTTAAAAAACTCAGCTTAGACAGCATAGGGCATTTCCACTCATGGGGGTATAAATTGGGAAAACTAAAAATCAGCAAGACACAGGCACCCCAAAGTTTAGGGCTGCTCTGTTGACAAGAACCTCCACTTCGTTACACCTTAAATATCCCAGGAAAGAGAAAAATGGATAAAGAAGTTGTGGTCCTTATGTACAATGGAATATCACTCAGCCATGAAATCAACGTCATAAGGCTAGTAGCAGCATGATGAGTGGATTTAGGTACGACGATTCTAAGTGAAATAAGTCACACAGAAAAAGACACTTATCATAAGATATCACTTATAGAGGGAATGTAAAAACCGTTACCCTTGAACTGAATTACAAAACAGAGCAGAGTCACACGTTTAGAAAACACACTATGGCTGCTTAACGGGAAAGGTGAGGTGGGGTGATGCATAAAACAAGGGTTTCAAATTAGCTCAGATACCGTTGCATAAACCCAATATGTAATAGACAAGACCTACTCCTTGCTCAGTGAATTGGACTCAACACCCCCTATTCACCGCCCAAGAATATATCTGATTAGTAAGAATCTTAAAACCTATGTATTGATATCTCTCTGTAAGTGAGTCAAGTGGGTGTAAAGCGGCATAAACACAGCAGTAAAAAGCAGCTAAACCCCATTATAAAAATCAATTACTTTTAAAAACCCGTGAAACAAAGACAGTGAAAGAGAGAGAAATTCTTACAAAATTCGTTCAGGGGCTGTGATGCCACCTGGATTGACCATATCTAGACCCACAGCTGATTGAGACATAAGGGTGGACACTCTTGGGGCTGAGAGGTTTGGTGAGGTTGGGTGAGGAAACGCAGACCCTTTAAAGTAATACTGCGTGGTACCCATCCCATGGGTCCCAAATCTCCAGGTTCAAGGACATCTTCCTACATCGAAAACATGCATGAGAAACCCAGAAGATGGTACACCGTGTGATCGGGAAAGGTTTCCAAAACGCACCTCATTTCTCATCTCCTTGTGCTCGGGTTCGCCATTCCAGCCGCTTTACTAGCAATCTCCCTCCTTGGAGAATCAGCACCTTTAACCTCCTGTTCCGTACAGGTTGCAATTTGTCCTGAGGATGAACGGGAAGAGGGGGAACCAATGAGAGACCAGCTCTAGGTGTTGGGACAGGCACAGGTCACTCCATTTTCCCATCAGGAAGAAGAATTAACCACAGGCTCAGCCTGCCGCCCGGGACCAGAATAGGGCCTGAAGCAATCCTGCGCTTTTGCGGCCAGCTCCCAAGAAAGCGAGTTGAAAAATGGAGCTCAGGGGCACTGCAATTCACAAACCTGCAGACTTATAAATGATAACTCTCGTCCACAAATATATTGAGGGAAGGCAACGAAGAGGATTGGAAAGCAAGGCAGAATTGCAGGAAACAGATTTCAGGAGGGAGATTCGAATCGCCTTTAAAGCACAGGAAAAGCGGCAAAACCTCGACAATGATGCCCTTGGCCAAAAAGGGCGTATGCGTTTTTTCCTGAATATATTCAGGAAAAAACGCATACGCCCTTTTTGGCCAACCAAGCAACCTGGAAAGGCAAATCAGCGCTACAAAGAAGTCTCGCTTCCCATCGGTCAAAAGGGCCATGCTGAATAAAGTGTCAAAACCAGAAATGCAGGACAGGCCATGGAGGAACGGGAGCCTGGCTACGCTGATGGGCGGGATGTAAATTGCCAACTGCCACTCTGGAGAAGTGTACGGTGTGTCCTGAAACATTAAAAAAACTCACCTTAGACAGCATAGGGCATTTCCACTCATGGGGGTATAAATTGGGAAAACTAAAAATCAGCAAGACACAGGCACCCCAAAGTTTAGGGCTGCTCTGTTGACAAGAACCTCCACTTCGTTACACCTTAAATATCCCAGGAAAGAGAAAAATGGATAAAGAAGTTGTGGTCCTTATGTACAATGGAATATCACTCAGCCATGAAATCAACGTCATAAGGATAGTAGCAGCATGATGAGTGGATTTAGGTACGACGATTCTAAGTGAAATAAGTCACACAGAAAAAGACACTTATCATAAGATATCACTTATAGAGGGAATGTAAAAACCGTTACCCTTGAACTGAATTACAAAACAGAGCAGAGTCACACGTTTAGAAAACACACTATGGCTGCTTAACGGGAAAGGTGAGGTGGGGTGATGCATAAAACAAGGGTTTCAAATTAGCTCAGATACCGTTGCATAAACCCAATATGTAATAGACAAGACCTACTCCTTGCTCAGTGATTTGGACTCAACACACCCTATTCACCGCCCAAGAATATATCTGATTAGTAAGAATCTTAAAACCTATGTATTGATATCTCTCTGTAAGTGAGTCAAGTGGGTGTAAAGCGGCATAAACACAGCAGTAAAAAGCAGCTAAACCCCATTATAAAAATCAATTACTTTTAAAAACCCGTGAAACAAAGACAGTGAAAGAGAGAGAAATTCTTACAAAATTCGATCAGGGGTTGTGATGCCACCTGGATTGACCATATCTAGACCCACAGCTGATTGAGACATAAGCGTGGACACTCTTGGGGCTGAGAGGTTTGGTGAGGTTGGGTGAGGAAACGCACACCCTTTAAAGTAATACTGCGTGGTACCCATCCCATGGGTCCCAAATCTCCAGGTTCAAGGGCATCTTCCTACATCGAAAACATGCATGAGAAACCCAGAAGATGGTACACCGTGTGATCGGGAAAGGTTTCCAAAACGCACCTCATTTCTCATCTCCTTGTGCTCGGGTTCGCCATTCCAGCCGCTTTACTAGCAATCTCCCTCCTTGGAGAATCAGCACCTTTAACCTCCTGTTCCGTACAGGTTGCAATTTGTCCTGAGGATGAACTGGAAGAGGGGGAACCAATTAGAGACTAGCTCTAGGTGTTGGGACAGGCACAGGTCACTCTATTTTCCCATCAGGAAGAAGAATTAACCACAGGCTCAGCCTGCCGCCCGGGACCAGAATAGTGCCAGAAGCAATCCTGCGCTTTTGCGGCCAGCTCCCAAGAAAGCGAGTTGAAAAATGGAGCTCAGTGGCATTGCAATTCACAAACCTGCAGACTTATAAGTGATAACTCTCGTCCACAAATATATTGAGGGAAGGCAACGAAGAGGATTGGAAAGCAAGGCAGAATTGCAGGAAACAGATTTCAGGAGGGAGATTCGAATCGCCTTTAAAGCACAGGAAAAGCGGCAAAACCTCGACAATGATGCCCTTGGCCAAAAAGGGCGTATGCGTTTTTTCCTGAATATATTCAGGAAAAAACGCATGCGCCCTTTTTGGCCAACCAAGCAACCTGGAAAGGCAAATCAGCGCTACAAAGAAGTCTCGCTTCCCATCGGTCAAAAGGGCCATGCTGAATAAAGTGTCAAAACCAGAAATGCAGGACAGGCCATGGAGGAACGGGAGCCTGGCTACGCTGATGGGCGGGATGTAAATTGCCAACAGCCACTCCGGAGAAGTGTACGGTGTGTCCTGAAACATTTAAAAAACTCACCTTAGACAGCATAGGGCATTTCCACTCATGGGGGTATAAATTGGGAAAACTAAAAATCAGCAAGACACAGGCACCCCAAAGTTTAGGGCTGCTCTGTTGACAAGAACCTCCACTTCGTTACACCTTAAATATCCCAGGAAAGAGAAAAATGGATAAAGAAGTTGTGGTCCTTATGTACAATGGAATATCACTCAGCCATGAAATCAACGTCATAAGGCTAGTAGCAGCATGATGAGTGGATTTAGGTATGACGATTCTAAGTGAAATAAGTCACACAGAAAAGGACACTTATCATAAGATATCACTTATAGAGGGAATGTAAAAACCGCTACCCTTGAACTGAATTACAAAACAGAACAGAGTTACACGTTTAGAAAACACACTATGGCTGCTTAACGGGAAAGGTGAGGTGGGGTGATGCATAAAACAAGGGTTTCAAATTAGCTCAGATACCGTTCCATAAACCCAATATGTAATAGACAAGACCTACTCCTTGCTCAGTGAATTAGACTCAACACCCCGTATTCACCGCCCAAGAATATATCTGACTAGTAAGAATCTTAAAACCTATGTATTGATATCACTCTCTAAGTGAGTCAAGTGGGTGTAAAGCGGCAGAAACACAGCAGTGAAAAGCACTTAAACCCCATTATAAAAATCAATTACTTTTAAAAACCCGTGAAACAAAGACAGTGAAAGAGAGAGAAATTCTTACAAAATTCGTTCAGGGGCTGTGATGCCACTTGGATTGACCATATCTAGACCCACAGCTGATTGAGACATAAGCGTGGACACTCTTGGGGATGAGAGGTTTGGTGAGGTTGGGTGAGCAAATGCAGACCCTTTAAAGTCATACTGCGTGGTACCCATCCCATGGGTCCCAAATCTCCAGGTTCAAGGGCATCTTCCTACATCGAAAACATGCATGAGAAACCCAGAAGATGGTACACCGTGTGATCGGGAAATGTTTCTAAAATGAACCTCATTACTCATCTCCTTGTGCTCGGGTTCGCCATTCCAGCCGCTTTACTAGCAATCTCCCTCCTTGGAGAATCAGCACCTTTAACCTCCTGTTCCATACAGGTTGCAATTTGTTCTGAGGATAAACGGGAAGAGGGGGAACCAATGCGAGACTATCTCTAGGTGTTGGGACAGGCACAGGTCACTCTATTCTCCCATCAGGAAGAAGAATTAACCACAGGCTCAGCCTGCCGCCCGGGACCAGAATAGGGCCAGAAGCAATCCTGCGCTTTTGCGGCCAGCTCCCAACAAACTGAGTTGAAAAATG
This sequence comes from Balaenoptera physalus, assembly GCF_965194825.1. Taxonomy (NCBI): domain Eukaryota; kingdom Metazoa; phylum Chordata; class Mammalia; order Artiodactyla; family Balaenopteridae; genus Balaenoptera; species Balaenoptera physalus. Next base: position 75,744 of record NW_028125579.1, on the reverse strand, counting down.
GAGCTCAGGGGCACTGCAATTCACAAACCTGCAGACTTATAAATGATAACTCTCGTCCACAAATATATTGAAGGAAGGCAACGAAGAGGATTTGAAAGCAAGGCAGAATTGCAGGAAACAGATTTCAGGAGGGAGATTCGAATCGCCTTTAAAGCACAGGAAAAGCGGCAAAACCTCGACAATGATGCCCTTGGCCAAAAAGGGCGTATGCGTTTTTTCCTGAATATATTCAGGAAAAAACGCATACGCCCTTTTTGGCCAACCAAGCAACCTGGAAAGGCAAATCAGCGCTACAAAGAAGTCTCGCTTCCCATCGGTCAAAAGGGCCATGCTGAATAAAGTGTCAAAACCAGAAATGCAGGACAGGCCATGGAGGAACGGGAGCCTGGCTACGCTGATGGGCGGGATGTAAATTGCCAACAGCCACTCCGGAGAAGTGTACGGTGTGTCCTGAAACATTTAAAAAACTCACCTTAGACAGCATAGGGCATTTCCACTCATGGGGGTATAAATTGGGAAAACTAAAAATCAGCAAGACACAGGCACCCCAAAGTTTAGGGCTGCTCTTTTGACAAGAACCTCCACTTCGTTACACCTTAAATATCCCAGGAAAGAGAAAAATGGATAAAGAAGTTGTGGTCCTTATGTACAATGGAATATCACTCAGCCATGAAATCAACGTCATAAGGCTAGTAGCAGCATGATGAGTGGATTTAGGTACGACGATTCTAAGTGAAATAAGTCACACAGAAAAGGACACTTATCATAAGATATCACTTATAGAGGGAATGTAAAAACCGCTACCCTTGAACTGAATTACAAAACAGAACAGAGTTACACGTTTAGAAAACACACTATGGCTGCTTAACGGGAAAGGTGAGGTGGGGTGATGCATAAAACAAGGGTTTCAAATTAGCTCAGATACCGTTCCATAAACCCAATATGTAATAGACAAGACCTACTCCTTGCTCAGTGAATTGGACTCAACACCCCGTATTCACCGCCCAAGAATATATCTGACTAGTAAGAATCTTAAAACCTATGTATTGATATCACTCTCTAAGTGAGTCAAGTGGGTGTAAAGCGGCAGAAACACAGCAGTGAAAAGCACCTAAACCCCATTATAAAAATCAATTACTTTTAAAAACCCGTGAAACAAAGACAGTGAAAGAGAGAGAAATTCTTACAAAATTCGTTCAGGGGCTGTGATGCCACTTGGATTGACCATATCTAGACCCACAGCTGATTGAGACATAAGCGTGGACACTCTTGGGGATGAGAGGTTTGGTGAGGTTGGGTGAGCAAATGCAGACCCTTTAAAGTCATACTGCGTGGTACCCATCCCATGGGTCCCAAATCTCCAGGTTCAAGGGCATCTTCCTACATCGAAAACATGCATGAGAAACCCAGAAGATGGTACACCGTGTGATCGGGAAATGTTTCTAAAATGCACCTCATTACTCATCTCCTTGTGCTCGGGTTCGCCATTCCAGCCGCTTTACTAGCAATCTCCCTCCTTGGAGAATCAGCACCTTTAACCTCCTGTTCCATACAGGTTGCAATTTGTCCTGAGGATAAACGGGAAGAGGGGGAACCAATGCGAGACTATCTCTAGGTGTTGGGACAGGCACAGGTCACTCTATTCTCCCATCAGGAAGAAGAATTAACCACAGGCTCAGCCTGCCGCCCGGGACCAGAATAGGGCCAGAAGCAATCCTGCGCTTTTGCGGCCAGCTCCCAACAAACTGAGTTGAAAAATGGAGCTCAGGGGCACTGCAATTCACAAACCTGCAGACTTATAAATGATAACTCTCGTCCACAAATATATTGAAGGAAGGCAACGAAGAGGATTTGAAAGCAAGGCAGAATTGCAGGAAACAGATTTCAGGAGGGAGATTCGAATCGCCTTTAAAGCACAGGAAAAGCGGCAAAACCTCGACAATGATGCCCTTGGCCAAAAAGGGCGCATGCGTTTTTTCCTGAATATATTCAGGAAAAAACGCATGCGCCCTTTTTGGCCAACCAAGCAACCTGGAAAGGCAAATCAGCGCTACAAAGAAGTCTCGCTTCCCATCGGTCAAAAGGGCCATGCTGAATAAAGTGTCAAAACCAGAAATGCAGGACAGGCCATGGAGGAACGGGAGCCTGGCTACGCTGATGGGCGGGATGTAAATTGCCAACAGCCACTCCGGAGAAGTGTACGGTGTGTCCTGAAACATTTAAAAAACTCACCTTAGACAGCATAGGGCATTTCCACTCATGGGGGTATAAATTGGGAAAACTAAAAATCAGCAAGACACAGGCACCCCAAAGTTTAGGGCTGCTCTTTTGACAAGAACCTCCACTTCGTTACACCTTAAATATCCCAGGAAAGAGAAAAATGGATAAAGAAGTTGTGGTCCTTATGTACAATGGAATATCACTCAGCCATGAAATCAACGTCATAAGGCTAGTAGCAGCATGATGAGTGGATTTAGGTACGACGATTCTAAGTGAAATAAGTCACACAGAAAAGGACACTTATCATAAGATATCACTTATAGAGGGAATGTAAAAACCGCTACCCTTGAACTGAATTACAAAACAGAACAGAGTTACACGTTTAGAAAACACACTATGGCTGCTTAACGGGAAAGGTGAGGTGGGGTGATGCATAAAACAAGGGTTTCAGATTAGCTCAGATACCGTTCCATAAACCCAATATGTAATAGACAAGACCTACTCCTTGCTCAGTGAATTGGACTCAACACCCCGTATTCACCGCCCAAGAATATATCTGACTAGTAAGAATCTTAAAACCTATGTATTGATATCACTCTCTAAGTGAGTCAAGTGGGTGTAAAGCGGCAGAAACACAGCAGTGAAAAGCACCTAAACCCCATTATAAAAATCAATTACTTTTAAAAACCCGTGAAACAAAGACAGTGAAAGAGAGAGAAATTCTTACAAAATTCGTTCAGGGGCTGTGATGCCACTTGGATTGACCATATCTAGACCCACAGCTGATTGAGACATAAGCGTGGACACTCTTGGGGATGAGAGGTTTGGTGAGGTTGGGTGAGCAAATGCAGACCCTTTAAAGTCATACTGCGTGGTACCCATCCCATGGGTCCCAAATCTCCAGGTTCAAGGGCATCTTCCTACATCGAAAACATGCATGAGAAACCCAGAAGATGGTACACCGTGTGATCGGGAAATGTTTCTAAAATGCACCTCATTACTCATCTCCTTGTGCTCGGGTTCGCCATTCCAGCCGCTTTACTAGCAATCTCCCTCCTTGGAGAATCAGCACCTTTAACCTCCTGTTCCATACAGGTTGCAATTTGTCCTGAGGATAAACGGGAAGAGGGGGAACCAATGCGAGACTATCTCTAGGTGTTGGGACAGGCACAGGTCACTCTATTCTCCCATCAGGAAGAAGAATTAACCACAGGCTCAGCCTGCCGCCAGGGACCAGAATAGGGCCAGAAGCAATCCTGCGCTTTTGCGGCCAGCTCCCAACAAACTGAGTTGAAAAATGGAGCTCAGGGGCACTGCAATTCACAAACCTGCAGACTTATAAATGATAACTCTCGTCCACAAATATATTGAAGGAAGGCAACGAAGAGGATTTGAAAGCAAGGCAGAATTGCAGGAAACAGATTTCAGGAGGGAGATTCGAATCGCCTTTAAAGCACAGGAAAAGCGGCAAAACCTCGACAATGATGCCCTTGGCCAAAAAGGGCGTATGCGTTTTTTCCTGAATATATTCAGGAAAAAACGCATACGCCCTTTTTGGCCAACCAAGCAACCTGGAAAGGCAAATCAGCGCTACAAAGAAGTCTCGCTTCCCATCGGTCAAAAGGGCCATGCTGAATAAAGTGTCAAAACCAGAAATGCAGGACAGGCCATGGAGGAACGGGAGCCTGGCTACGCTGATGGGCGGGATGTAAATTGCCAACTGCCACTCCGGAGAAGTGTACGGTGTGTCCTGAAACATTTAAAAAACTCAGCTTAGACAGCATAGGGCATTTCCACTCATGGGGGTATAAATTGGGAAAACTAAAAATCAGCAAGACACAGGCACCCCAAAGTTTAGGGCTGCTCTGTTGACAAGAACCTCCACTTCGTTACACCTTAAATATCCCAGGAAAGAGAAAAATGGATAAAGAAGTTGTGGTCCTTATGTACAATGGAATATCACTCAGCCATGAAATCAACGTCATAAGGCTAGTAGCAGCATGATGAGTGGATTTAGGTACGACGATTCTAAGTGAAATAAGTCACACAGAAAAGGACACTTATCATAAGATATCACTTATAGAGGGAATGTAAAAACCGTTACCCTTGAACTGAATTACAAAACAGAGCAGAGTCACACGTTTAGAAAACACACTATGGCTGCTTAACGGGAAAGGTGAGGTGGGGTGATGCATAAAACAAGGGTTTCAAATTAGCTCAGATACCGTTGCATAAACCCAATATGTAATAGACAAGACCTACTCCTTGCTCAGTGATTTGGACTCAACACACCCTATTCACCGCCCAAGAATATATCTGATTAGTAAGAATCTTAAAACCTATGTATTGATATCTCTCTGTAAGTGAGTCAAGTGGGTGTAAAGCGGCAGAAACACAGCAGTAAAAAGCAGCTAAACCCCATTATAAAAATCAATTACTTTTAAAAACCCGTGAAACAAAGACAGTGAAAGAGAGAGAAATTCTTACAAAATTCGATCAGGGGTTGTGATGCCACCTGGATTGACCATATCTAGACCCACAGCTGATTGAGACATAAGCGTGGACACTCTTGGGGCTGAGAGGTTTGGTGAGGTTAGGTGAGGAAACGCAGACCCTTTAAAGTAATACTGCGTGGTACCCATCCCATGGGTCCCAAATCTCCAGGTTCAAGGGCATCTTCCTACATCGAAAACATGCATGAGAAACCCAGAAGATGGTACACCGTGTGATCGGGAAAGGTTTCCAAAACGCACCTCATTTCTCATCTCCTTGTGCTCGGGTTCGCCATTTCAGCCGCTTTACTAGCAATCTCCCTCCTTGGAGAATCAGCACCTTTAACCTCCTGTTCCGTACAGGTTGCAATTTGTCCTGAGGATGAACTGGAAGAGGGGGAACCAATGAGAGACTAGCTCTAGGTGTTGGGACAGGCACAGGTCACTCTATTCTCCCATCAGGAAGAAGAATTAACCACAGGCTCAGCCTGCCGCCCGGGACCAGAATAGGGCCTGAAGCAATCCTGCGCTTTTGCGGCCAGCTCCCAAGAAAGCGAGTTGAAAAATGGAGCTCAGGGGCACTGCAATTCACAAACCTGCAGACTTATAAATGATAACTCTCGTCCACAAATATATTGAGGGAAGGCAACGAAGAGGATTTGAAAGCAAGGCAGAATTGCAGGAAACAGATTTCAGGAGGGAGATTCGAATCGCCTGTAAAGCACAGGAAAAGCGGCAAAACCTCGACAATGATGCCCTTGGACAAAAAGGGCGTATGCGTTTTTTCCTGAATATATTCAGGAAAAAACGCATACGCCCTTTTTGGCCAACCAAGCAACCTGGAAAGGCAAATCAGCGCTACAAAGAAGTCTCGCTTCCCATCGGTCAAAAGGGCCATGCTGAATAAAGTGTCAAAACCAGAAATGCAGGACAGGCCATGGAGGAACGGGAGCCTGGCTACGCTGATGGGCGGGATGTAAATTGCCAACAGCCACTCCGGAGAAGTGTACGGTGTGTCCTGAAACATTTAAAAAACTCACCTTAGACAGCATAGGGCATTTCCACTCATGGGGGTATAAATTGGGAAAACTAAAAATCAGCAAGACACAGGCACCCCAAAGTTTAGGGCTGCTCTGTTGACAAGAACCTCCACTTCGTTACACCTTAAATATCCCAGGAAAGAGAAAAATGGATAAAGAAGTTGTGGTCCTTATGTACAATGGAATATCACTCAGCCATGAAATCAACGTCATAAGGCTAGTAGCAGCATGATGAGTGGATTTAGGTACGACGATTCTAAGTGAAATAAGTCACACAGAAAAGGACACTTATCATAAGATATCACTTATAGAGGGAATGTAAAAACCGTTACCCTTGAACTGAATTACAAAACAGAACAGAGTTACACGTTTAGAAAACACACTATGGCTGCTTAACGGGAAAGGTGAGGTAGGGTGATGCATAAAACAAGGGTTTCAAATTAGCTCAGATACCGTTCCATAAACCCAATATGTAATAGACAAGACCTACTCCTTGCTCAGTGAATTGGACTCAACACCCCGTATTCACCGCCCAAGAATATATCTGACTAGTAAGAATCTTAAAACCTATGTATTGATATCACTCTCTAAGTGAGTCAAGTGGGTGTAAAGCGGCAGAAACACAGCAGTGAAAAGCACCTAAACCCCATTATAAAAATCAATTACTTTTAAAAACCCGTGAAACAAAGACAGTGAAAGAGAGAGAAATTCTTACAAAATTCGTTCAGGGGCTGTGATGCCACTTGGATTGACCATATCTAGACCCACAGCTGATTGAGACATAAGCGTGGACACTCTTGGGGATGAGAGGTTTGGTGAGGTTGGGTGAGCAAATGCAGACCCTTTAAAGTCATACTGCGTGGTACCCATCCCATGGGTCCCAAATCTCCAGGTTCAAGGGCATCTTCCTACATCGAAAACATGCATGAGAAACCCAGAAGATGGTACACCGTGTGATCGGGAAATGTTTCTAAAATGCACCTCATTACTCATCTCCTTGTGCTCGGGTTCGCCATTCCAGCCGCTTTACTAGCAATCTCCCTCCTTGGAGAATCAGCACCTTTAACCTCCTGTTCCATACAGGTTGCAATTTGTCCTGAGGATAAACGGGAAGAGGGGGAACCAATGCGAGACTATCTCTAGGTGTTGGGACAGGCACAGGTCACTCTATTCTCCCATCAGGAAGAAGAATTAACCACAGGCTCAGCCTGCCGCCCGGGACCAGAATAGGGCCAGAAGCAATCCTGCGCTTTTGCGGCCAGCTCCCAACAAACTGAGTTGAAAAATGCAGCTCAGGGGCACTGCAATTCACAAACCTGCAGACTTATAAATGATAACTCTCGTCCACAAATATATTGAAGGAAGGCAACTAAGAGGATTTGAAAGCAAGGCAGAATTGCAGGAAACAGATTTCAGGAGGGAGATTCGAATCGCCTTTAAAGCACAGGAAAAGCGGCAAAACCTCGACAATGATGCCCTTGGCCAAAAAGGGCGTATGCGTTTTTTCCTGAATATATTCAGGAAAAAACGCATACGCCCTTTTTGGCCAACCAAGCAACCTGGAAAGGCAAATCAGCGCTACAAAGAATTCTCGCTTCCCATCGGTCAAAAGGGCCATGCTGAATAAAGTGTCAAAAGCAGAAATGCAGGACAGGCCATGGAGGAACGGGAGCCTGTCTGCCCTGATGGGCGGGATGTAAATTGCCAACAGCCACTCCGGAGAAGTGTACCGTGTGTCATGAAACATTTAAAAAACTCAGCTTAGACAGCATAGGGCACTTCCACTCATGGGCGTATAAATTGGGAAAACTAAAAATCAGCAAGACACAGGCACCCCAAAGTTTAGGGCTGCTCTGTTGACAAGAACCTCCACTTCGTTACACCTTAAATATCCCAGGAAAGAGAAAAATGGATAAAGAATTTGTGGTCCTTATGTACAATGGAATATCACTCAGCCATGAAATCAACGTCATAAGGCTAGTAGCAGCATGATGAGTGGATTTAGGTACGACGATTCTAAGTGAAATAAGTCACACAGAAAAAGACACTTATCATAAGATATCACTTATAGAGGGAATGTAAAAACCGCTACCCTTGAACTGAATTACAAAACAGAGCAGAGTCACACGTTTAGAAAACACTCTATGGCTGCTTAACGGGAAAGGTGAGGTGGGGTGATGCATAAAACAAGGGTTTCAAATTAGCTCAGATACCGTTGCATAAACCCAATATGTAATAGACAAGACCTACTGCTTGCTCAGTGATTTGGACTCAACACCCCCTATTCACCGCCCAAGAATATATCTGATTAGTAAGAATCTTAAAACCTATGTATTGATATCTCTGTGTAAGTGAGTCAAGTGGGTGTAAAGCGGCATAAACACAGCAGTAAAAAGCAGCTAAACCCCATTATAAAAATCAATTACTTTTAAAAACCCGTGAAACAAAGACAGTGAAAGAGAGAGAAATTCTTACAAAATTCGTTCAGGGGTTGTGATGCCACCTGGATTGACCATATCTAGACCCACAGCTGATTGAGACATAAGCGTGGACACTCTTGGGGCTGAGAGGTTTGGTGAGGTTGGGTGAGGAAACGCAGACCCTTTAAAGTAATACTGCGTGGTACCCATCCCATGGGTCCCAAATCTCCAGGTTCAAGGGCATCTTCCTACATCGAAAACATGCATGAGAAACCCAGAAGATGGTACACCGTGTGATCGGGAAAGGTTTCCAAAACGCACCTCATTTCTCATCTCCTTGTGCTCGGGTTCGCCATTCCAGCCGCTTTACTAGCAATCTCCCTCCTTGGAGAATCAGCACGTTTAACCTCCTGTTCCGTACAGGTTGCAATTTATCCTGAGGATGAACGGGAAGAGTGGGAACCAATGAGAGACTAGCTCTAGGTGTTTGGACAGGCACAGGTCACTCTATTTTCCCATCAGGAAGAAGAATTAACCACAGGCTCAGCCTGCCGCCCGGGACCAGAATAGGGCCTGAAGCAATCCTGCGCTTTTGCGGCCAGCTCCCAAGAAAGCGAGTTGAAAAATGGAGCTCAAGGGCACTGCAATTCACAAACCTGCAGACTTATAAATGATAACTCTCGTCCACAAATATATTGAGGGAAGGCAACGAAGAGGATTGGAAAGCAAGGCAGAATTGCAGGAAACAGATTTCAGGAGGGAGATTCGAATCGCCTTTAAAGCACAGGAAAAGCGGCAAAACCTCGACAATGATGCCCTTGGGCAAAAAGGGCGTATGCGCTTTTTCCTGAATATATTCAGGAAAAAACGCATACGCCCTTTTTGGCCAACCAAGCAACCAGGAAAGGCAAATCAGCGCTACAAAGAAGTCTCGCTTCCCATCGGTCAAAAGGGCCATGCTGAATAAAGTGTCAAAACCAGAAATGCAGGACAGGCCATGGAGAAACGGGAGCCTGCCTACGCTGATGTGCGGGATGAAAATTGCCAACAGCCACTCTGGAGAAGTGTACGGTTTGTCCTGAAATATCTAAAAAACTCAGCTTAGAGAGCATAGTGCACTTCCACTCATGGGCGTATAAATTGGGAAAACTAAAAATCAGCAAGACAGAGGCACCCCAAAGTTTAGGGCTTCTCTGTTGACAAGAACCTCCACTTCTTTACACCTTACATATCCCAATAAAGAGAAAAATGGATAAAGAAGTTGTGGTCCTTATGTACAATGGAATATCACTCAGCCATGAAATCAACGTCATAAGGCTAGTAGCAGCATGATGAGTGGATTTAGGTACGACGATTCAAAGTGAAATAAGTCACCCAGAAAAAGACACTTATCATAAGATATCACTTATAGAGGGAATGCAAAAACCGTTACCCTTGAACTGAATTACAAAACAGAACAGAGTCACACGTTTAGAAAACACACTATGGCTGCTTAACGGGAAAGGTGAGGTGGGGTGATGCATAAAACAAGGGTTTCAAATTAGCTCAGATACCGTTCCATAAAAACAGTATGTAATAGACAAGACCTACTCCTTGCTCAGTGAATTGGACTCAACACCCCCTATTCACCGCCCAAGAATATATCTGACTAGTAAGAATCTTAAAACCTATGTATTGATATCTCTCTGTAAGTGAGTCAAGTGGGTGTAAAGCGGCAGAAACACAGCAGTAAAAAGCAGCTAAACCCCATTATAAAAATCAATTACTTTTAAAAACCGTGAAACAAAGACAGTGAAAGAGAGAGAAATTCTTACAAAATTCGTTCAGGGGCTGTGATGCCACCTGGATTGACCATATCTAGACCCACAGCTGATTGAGACATAAGGGTGGACACTCTTGGGGCTGAGAGGTTTGGTGAGGTTGGGTGAGGAAACGCAGACCCTTTAAAGTAATACTGCGTGGTACCAATCCCATGGGTCCCAAATCTCCAGGTTCAAGGGCATCTTCCTACATCGAAAACATGCATGAGAAACCCAGCAGATGGTACACCGTGTGATCGGGAAAGGTTTCCAAAACGCACCTCATTTCTCATCTCCTTGTGCTCGAGTTCGCCATTCCAGCCGCTTTACTAGCAATCTCCCTCCTTGGAGAATCAGCACCTTTAACCTCCTGTTCCGTACAGGTTGCAATTTGTCCTGAGGATGAACGGGAAGAGGGGGAACCAATGAGAGACCAGCTCTAGGTGTTGGGACAGGCACAGGTCACTCCATTTTCCCATCAGGAAGAAGAATTAACCACAGGCTCAGCCTGCCGCCCGGGACCAGAATAGGGCCTGAAGCAATACTGCGCTTTTGCGGCCAGCTCCCAAGAAAGCGAGTTGAAAAATGGAGCTCAGGGGCACTGCAATTCACAAACCTGCAGACTTATAAATGATGACTCTCCTCCAAAAATATATTGAGGGAAGGCAACGAAGAGGATTTGAAAGCAAGGGAGAATTGCAGGAAACAGATTTCAGGAGGGAGATTCGAATCGCTTTTAAAGCACAGGAAAAGCGGCAAAACCTCGACAATGATGCCCTTGGTGAAAAAGGGCGTATGCGCTTTTTCCTGAATATATTCAGGAAAAAACGCATACGCCCTTTTTGGCCAACCAAGCAACCTGGAAAGGCAAATCAGCGCTACAAAGAAGTCTCGCTTCCCATCGGTCAAAAGGGCCATGCTGAATAAAGTGTCAAAACCAGAAATGCAGGACAGGCCATGGAGAAACGGGAGCCTGGCTACCCTGATGGGCGGGATGTAAATTGACAACAGCCACTCCGGAGAAGTGTACGGTGTGTCATGAAACATTTAAAACACTCAGCTTAGACAGCATAGGGTACTTCCACTCATGGGGGTATAAATTGGGAAAACTAAAAATCAGCAAGACAGAGGCACCCCAAAGTTTAGGGCTTCTCTGTTGACAAGAACCTCCACTTCGTTACACCTTAAATATCCCAGGAAAGAGAAAAATGGATAAAGAAGTTGTGGTCCTTATGTACAATGGAATATCACTCAGCCATGAAATCAACGTCATAAGGCTAGTAGCAGCATGATGAGTGGATTTAGGTATGACGATTCTAAGTGAAATAAGTCACACAGAAAAAGACACTTATCATAAGATATCACTTATAGAGGGAATGTAAAAACCGCTACCCTTGAACTGAATTACAAAACAGAACAGAGTCCCACGTTTAGAAAACACACTATGGCTGCTTAACGGGAAAGGTGAGGTGGGGTGATGCATAAAACAAGGGTTTCAAATTAGCTCAGATACCGTTCCATAAACCCAATATGTAATAGACAAGACCTACTCCTTGCTCAGTGATTTGGACTCAACACCCCCTATTCACCGCCCAAGAATATATCTTACTAGTAAGAATCTGAAAACCTATGTATTGATATCTCTCTTTAAGTGAGTCAAGTGGGTGTAAAGCGGCATAAACACAGCAGTAAAAAGCAGCTAAACCCCATTATAAAAATCAATTACTTTTAAAAACCCGTGAAACAAAGACAGTGAAAGAGAGAGAAATTCTTACAAAATTCGTTCAGGGGCTGTGATGCCACCTGGATTGACCATATCTAGACCCACAGCTGATTGAGACATAAGGGTGGACACTCTTGGGGCTGAGCGGTTTGGTGAGGTTGGGTGAGGAAACGCAGACCCTTTAAAGTAATACTGCGTGGTACCCATCCCATGGGTCCCAAATCTCCAGGTTCAAGGGCATCTTCCTACATCGAAATCATGCATGAGAAACCCAGAAGATGGTACACCGTGTGATTGGGAAAGGTTTCCAAAACGCACCTCATTTCTCATCTCCTTGTGCTCGGGTTCGCCATTCCAGCCGCTTTACTAGCAATCTCCCTCCTTGGAGAATCAGCACCTTTAACCTCCTGTTCCGTACAGGTTGCAATTTGTCCTTATGATAAACGGGAAGAGGGGGAACCAATGAGAGACTAGCTCTAGGAGTTGGGACAGGCACAGGTCACTCTATTTTCCCATCAGGAAGAAGAATTAACCACAGGCTCAGCCTGCCGCCAGGGACCACAATAGGGCCTGAAGCAATCCTGCGCTTTTGCGGCCAGCTCCAAAGAAAGCGAGTTGAAAAATGGAGCTCGGGGCACTGCAATTCACAAACCTGCAGACTTATAAATGATAACTCTCGTCCACAAATATATTGAGGGAAGGCAACGAAGAGGATTGGAAAGCAAGGCAGAATTGCAGGAAACAGATTTCAGGAGGGAGATTCGAATCGCCTTTAAAGCACAGGAAAAGCGGCAAAACCTCGACAATGATGCCCTTGGGCAAAAAGGGCGTATGCGCTTTTTCCTGAATATATTCAGGAAAAAACGCATACGCCCTTTTTGGCCAACCAAGCAACCAGGAAAGGCAAATCAGCGCTACAAAGAAGTCTCGCTTCCCATCGGTCAAAAGGGCCATGCTGAATAAAGTGTCAAAACCAGAAATGCAGGACAGGCCATGGAGAAACGGGAGCCTGCCTACGCTGATGTGCGGGATGAAAATTGCCAACAGCCACTCTGGAAAAGTGTACGGTTTGTCCTGAAATATCTAAAAAACTCAGCTTAGAGAGCATAGTGCACTTCCACTCATGGGCGTATAAATTGGGAAAACTAAAAATCAGCAAGACAGAGGCACCCCAAAGTTTAGGGCTTCTCTGTTGACAAGAACCTCCACTTCTTTACACCTTACATATCCCAAGAAAGAGAAAAATGGATAAAGAAGTTGTGGTCCTTATGTACAATGGAATATCACTCAGCCATGAAATCAACGTCATAAGGCTAGTAGCAGCATGATGAGTGGATTTAGGTACGACGATTCAAAGTGAAATAAGTCACCCAGAAAAAGACACTTATCATAAGATATCACTTATAGAGGGAATGCAAAAACCGTTACCCTTGAACTGAATTACAAAACAGAACAGAGTCACACGTTTAGAAAACACACTATGGCTGCTTAACGGGAAAGGTGAGGTGGGGTGATGCATAAAACAAGGGTTTCAAATTAGCTCAGATACCGTTCCATAAAAACAGTATGTAATAGACAAGACCTACTCCTTGCTCAGTGAATTGGACTCAACACCCCCTATTCACCGCCCAAGAATATATCTGACTAGTAAGAATCTTAAAACCTATGTATTGATATCTCTCTGTAAGTGAGTCAAGTGGGTGTAAAGCGGCAGAAACACAGCAGTAAAAAGCAGCTAAACCCCATTATAAAAATCAATTACTTTTAAAAACCGTGAAACAAAGACAGTGAAAGAGAGAGAAATTCTTACAAAATTCGTTCAGGGGCTGTGATGCCACCTGGATTGACCATATCTAGACCCACAGCTGATTGAGACATAAGGGTGGACACTCTTGGGGCTGAGAGGTTTGGTGAGGTTGGGTGAGGAAACGCAGACCCTTTAAAGTAATACTGCGTGGTACCAATCCCATGGGTCCCAAATCTCCAGGTTCAAGGGCATCTTCCTACATCGAAAACATGCATGAGAAACCCAGCAGATGGTACACCGTGTGATCGGGAAAGGTTTCCAAAACGCACCTCATTTCTCATCTCCTTCTGCTCGGGTTCGCCATTCCAGCCGCTTTACTAGCAATCTCCCTCCTTGGAGAATCAGCACCTTTAACCTCCTGTTCCGTACAGGTTGCAATTTGTCCTGAGGATGAACGGGAAGAGGGGGAACCAATGAGAGACCAGCTCTAGGTGTTGGGACAGGCACAGGTCACTCCATTTTCCCATCAGGAAGAAGAATTAACCACAGGCTCAGCCTGCCGCCCGGGACCAGAATAGGGCCTGAAGCAATACTGCGCTTTTGCGGCCAGCTCCCAAGAAAGCGAGTTGAAAAATGGAGCTCAGGGGCACTGCAATTCACAAACCTGCAGACTTATAAATGATGACTCTCCTCCAAAAATATATTGAGGGAAGGCAACGAAGAGGATTTGAAAGCAAGGGAGAATTGCAGGAAACAGATTTCAGGAGGGAGATTCGAATCGCTTTTAAAGCACAGGAAAAGCGGCAAAACCTCGACAATGATGCCCTTGGTGAAAAAGGGCGTATGCGCTTTTTCCTGAATATATTCAGGAAAAAACGCATACGCCCTTTTTGGCCAACCAAGCAACCTGGAAAGGCAAATCAGCGCTACAAAGAAGTCTCGCTTCCCATCGGTCAAAAGGGCCATGCTGAATAAAGTGTCAAAACCAGAAATGCAGGACAGGCCATGGAGAAACGGGAGCCTGGCTACCCTGATGGGCGGGATGTAAATTGACAACAGCCACTCCGGAGAAGTGTACGGTGTGTCATGAAACATTTAAAACACTCAGCTTAGACAGCATAGGGTACTTCCACTCATGGGGGTATAAATTGGGAAAACTAAAAATCAGCAAGACAGAGGCACCCCAAAGTTTAGGGCTTCTCTGTTGACAAGAACCTCCACTTCGTTACACCTTAAATATCCCAGGAAAGAGAAAAATGGATAAAGAAGTTGTGGTCCTTATGTACAATGGAATATCACTCAGCCATGAAATCAACGTCATAAGGCTAGTAGCAGCATGATGAGTGGATTTAGGTATGACGATTCTAAGTGAAATAAGTCACACAGAAAAAGACACTTATCATAAGATATCACTTATAGAGGGAATGTAAAAACCGCTACCCTTGAACTGAATTACAAAACAGAACAGAGTCCCACGTTTAGAAAACACACTATGGCTGCTTAACGGGAAAGGTGAGGTGGGGTGATGCATAAAACAAGGGTTTCAAATTAGCTCAGATACCGTTCCATAAACCCAATATGTAATAGACAAGACCTACTCCTTGCTCAGTGATTTGGACTCAACACCCCCTATTCACCGCCCAAGAATATATCTTACTAGTAAGAATCTGAAAACCTATGTATTGATATCTCTCTTTAAGTGAGTCAAGTGGGTGTAAAGCGGCATAAACACAGCAGTAAAAAACAGCTAAACCCCATTATAAAAATCAATTACTTTTAAAAACCCGTGAAACAAAGACAGTGAAAGAGAGAGAAATTCTTACAAAATTCGTTCAGGGGCTGTGATGCCACCTGGATTGACCATATCTAGACCCACAGCTGATTGAGACATAAGGGTGGACACTCTTGGGGCTGAGCGGTTTGGTGAGGTTGGGTGAGGAAACGCAGACCCTTTAAAGTAATACTGCGTGGTACCCATCCCATGGGTCCCAAATCTCCAGGTTCAAGGGCATCTTCCTACATCGAAATCATGCATGAGAAACCCAGAAGATGGTACACAGTGTGATTGGGAAAGGTTTCCAAAACGCACCTCATTTCTCATCTCCTTGTGCTCGGGTTCGCCATTCCAGCCGCTTTACTAGCAATCTCCCTCCTTGGAGAATCAGCACCTTTAACCTCCTGTTCCGTACAGGTTGCAATTTGTCCTTATGATAAACGGGAAGAGGGGGAACCAATGAGAGACTAGCTCTAGGAGTTGGGACAGGCACAGGTCACTCTATTTTCCCATCAGGAAGAAGAATTAACCACAGGCTCAGCCTGCCGCCAGGGACCACAATAGGGCCTGAAGCAATCCTGCGCTTTTGCGGCCAGCTCCAAAGAAAGCGAGTTGAAAAATGGAGCTCGGGGCACTGCAATTCACAAACCTGCAGACTTATAAATGATAACTCTCGTCCACAAATATATTGAGGGAAGGCAACGAAGAGGATTGGAAAGCAAGGCAGAATTGCAGGAAACAGATTTCAGGAGGGAGATTCGAATCGCCTTTAAAGCACAGGAAAAGCGGCAAAACCTCGACAATGATGCCCTTGGCCAAAAAGGGCGTATGCGTTTTTTCCTGAATATATTCAGGAAAAAACGCATACGCCCTTTTTGGCCAACCAAGCAACCTGGAAAGGCAAATCAGCGCTACAAAGAAGTCTCGCTTCCCATCGGTCAAAAGGGCCATGCTGAATAAAGTGTCAAAACCAGAAATGCAGGACAGGCCATGGAGAAACGGGAGCCTGGCTACGCTGATGGGTGGGATGTAAATTGCCAACAGCCACTCTGGAGAACTGTACGGCGTGTCCTGAAACATCTAAAAAACTCAGCTTAGAGAGCATAGGGCACTTCCACTCATGGGCGTGTAAATTGGGAAATCTAAAAATCAGCAAGACACAGGCACCCCAAAGATTAGGGCTGCTCTGTTGACAAGAACCTCCACTTCGTTACACCTTAAATATCCCAGGAAAGAGAAAAATGGATAAAGAAGTTGTGGTCCTTATGTACAATGGAATATCACTCAGCCATGAAATCAACGTCATAAGGCTAGTAGCAGCATGATGAGTGGATTTAGGTATGACGATTCTAAGTGAAATAAGTCACACAGAAAAAGACACTTATCATAAGATATCACTTATAGAGGGAATGTAAAAACCGCTACCCTTGAACTGAATTACAAAACAGAACAGAGTCCCACGTTTAGAAAACATACTATGGCTGCTTAACGGGAAAGGTGAGGTGGGGTGATGCATAAAACAAGGGTTTCAAATTAGCTCAGATACCGTTCCATAAACCCAATATGTAATAGACAAGACCTACTCCTTGCTCAGTGATTTGGACTCAACACCCCCTATTCACCGCCCAAGAATATATCTGACTAGTAAGAATCTTAAAACCTATGTATTGATATCTCTCTGTAAGTGAGTCAAGTGGGTGTAAAGCGGCATAAACACAGCAGTAAAAAGCAGCTAAACCCCATTATAAAAATCAATTACTTTTAAAAACCCGTGAAACAAAGACAGTGAAAGAGAGAGAAATTCTTACAAAATTCGTTCAGGGGTTGTGATGCCACCTGGATTGACCATATCTAGACCCACAGCTGATTGAGACATAAGCGTGGACACTCTTGGGGCTGAGAGTTTTGGTGAGGTTGGGTGAGGAAACGCAGACCCTTTAAAGTAATACTGCGTGGTACCCATCCCATGGGTCCCAAATCTCCAGGTTCAAGGGCATCTTCCTACATCGAAAACATGCATGAGAAACCCAGAAGATGGTACACCGTGTGATCGGGAAAGGTTTCCAAAACGCACCTCATTTCTCATCTCCTTGTGCTCGGGTTCGCCATTCCAGCCGCTTTACTAGCAATCTCCCTCCTTGGAGAATCAGCACCTTTAACCTCCTGTTCCGTACAGGTTGCAATTTGTCCTGAGGATGAACGGGAAGAGTGGGAACCAATGAGAGACCAGCTCTAGGTGTTTGGACAGGCACAGGTCACTCTATTTTCCCATCAGGAAGAAGAAGTAACCACAGGCTCAGCCTGCCGCCCGGGACCAGAATAGGGCCTGAAGCAATCCTGCGCTTTTGCAGCCAGCTCCCAAGAAAGCGAGTTGAAAAATGGAGCTCAGGGGCACTGCAATTCACAAACCTGCAGACTTATAAATGATAACTCTCGTCCACAAATATATTGAGGGAAGGCAACGAAGAGGATTGGAAAGCAAGGCAGAATTGCAGGAAACAGATTTCAGGAGGGAGATTCGAATCGCCTTTAAAGCACAGGAAAAGCGGCAAAAACCTCGACAATGATGCCCTTGGCCAAAAAGGGCGTATGCGTTTTTTCCTGAATATATTCAGGAAAAAACGCATACGCCCTTTTTGGCCAACCAAGCAACCTGGAAAGGCAAATCAGCGCTACAAAGAAGTCTCGCTTCCCATCGGTCAAAAGGGCCATGCTGAATAAAGTGTCAAAACCAGAAATGCAGGACAGGCCATGGAGAAACGGGAGCCTGGCTACGCTGATGGGTGGGATGTAAATTGCCAACAGCCACTCTGGAGAACTGTACGGCGTGTCCTGAAACATCTAAAAAACTCAGCTTAGAGAGCATAGGGCACTTCCACTCATGGGCGTGTAAATTGGGAAATCTAAAAATCAGCAAGACACAGGCACCCCAAAGATTAGGGCTGCTCTGTTGACAAGAACCTCCACTTCGTTACACCTTAAATATCCCAGGAAAGAGAAAAATGGATAAAGAAGTTGTGGTCCTTATGTACAATGGAATATCACTCAGCCATGAAATCAACGTCATAAGGCTAGTAGCAGCATGATGATTGGATTTAGGTATGACGATTCTAAGTGAAATAAGTCACACAGAAAAAGACACTTATCATAAGATATCACTTATAGAGGGAATGTAAAAACCGCTACCCTTGAACTGAATTACAAAACAGAACAGAGTCCCACGTTTAGAAAACATACTATGGCTGCTTAACGGGAAAGGTGAGGTGGGGTGATGCATAAAACAAGGGTTTCAAATTAGCTCAGATACCGTTCCATAAACCCAATATGTAATAGACAAGACCTACTCCTTGCTCAGTGATTTGGACTCAACACCCCCTATTCACCGCCCAAGAATATATCTGACTAGTAAGAATCTTAAAACCTATGTATTGATATCTCTCTGTAAGTGAGTCAAGTGGGTGTAAAGCGGCATAAACACAGCAGTAAAAAGCAGCTAAACCCCATTATAAAAATCAATTACTTTTAAAAACCCGTGAAACAAAGACAGTGAAAGAGAGAGAAATTCTTACAAAATTCGTTCAGGGGTTGTGATGCCACCTGGATTGACCATATCTAGACCCACAGCTGATTGAGACATAAGCGTGGACACTCTTGGGGCTGAGAGGTTTGGTGAGGTTGGGTGAGGAAACGCAGACCCTTTAAAGTAATACTGCGTGGTACCCATCTCATGGGTCCCAAATCTCCAGGTTCAAGGGCATCTTCCTACATCGAAAACATGCATGAGAAACCCAGAAGATGGTACACCGTGTGATCGGGAAAGGTTTCCAAAACGCACCTCATTTCTCATCTCCTTGTGCTCGGGTTCGCCATTCCAGCCGCTTTACTAGCAATCTCCCTCCTTGGAGAATCAGCACCTTTAACCTCCTGTTCCGAACAGGTTGCAATTTGTCCTGAGGATGAACGGGAAGAGTGGGAACCAATGAGAGACCAGCTCTAGGTGTTTGGACAGGCACAGGTCACTCTATTTTCCCATCAGGAAGAAGAATTAACCACAGGCTCAGCCTGCCGCCCGGGACCAGAATAGGGCCTGAAGCAATCCTGCGCTTTTGCGGCCAGCTCCCAAGAAAGCGAGTTGAAAAATGGAGCTCAGGGGCACTGCAATTCACAAACCTGCAGACTTATAAATGATAACTCTCGTCCACAAATATATTGAGGGAAGGCAACGAAGAGGATTGGAAAGCAAGGCAGAATTGCAGGAAACAGATTTCAGGAGGGAGATTCGAATCGCCTTTAAAGCACAGGAAAAGCGGCAAAAACCTCGACAATGATGCCCTTGGCCAAAAAGGGCGTATGCGTTTTTTCCTGAATATATTCAGGAAAAAACGCATACGCCCTTTTTGGCCAACCAAGCAACCTGGAAAGGCAAATCAGCGCTACAAAGAAGTCTCGCTTCCCATCGGTCAAAAGGGCCATGCTGAATAAAGTGTCAAAACCAGAAATGCAGGACAGGCCATGGAGAAACGGGAGCCTGGCTACGCTGATGGGCGAGATGTAAATTGCCAACAGCCACTCTAGATAAGTGTACGGTGTGTCCTGAAACATCTAAGAAAATCAGCTTTGAGAGCACTGGGCACTTCCACTCATGGGCGTGTAAATTGGGAAAACTAAAAATCAGCAAGACACAGGCACCCCAAAATTTAGGGCTGCTCTGTTGACAAGAACCTCCACTTCGTTACACCTTAAATATCCCAGGAAAGAGAAAAATGGATAAAGAAGTTGTGGTCCTTATGTACAATGGAATATTACTCAGCCACGAAACCAACGTCATAAGGCTAGTAGCAGCATGATGAGTGGATTTAGGTATGACGATTCTAAGTGAAATAAGTCACACAGAAAAAGACACTTATCATAAGATATCACTTATAGAGGGAATGTAAAAACCGCTACCCTTGAACTGAATTACAAAACAGAACAGAGTCCCACGTTTAGAAAACACACTATGGCTGCTTCACGGGAAAGGTGAGGTGGGGTGATGCATAAAACAAGGGTTTCAAATTAGGTCAGATACCGTTCCATAAACCCAATATGTAATAGACAAGACCTACTCCTTGCTCAGTGATTTGGACTCAACACCCCCTATTCACCGCCCAAGAATATATCTTACTAGTAAGAATCTGAAAACCTATGTATTGATATCTCTCTGTAAGTGAGTCAAGTGGGTGTAAAGCGGCATAAACACAGCAGTAAAAAGCAGCTAAACCCCATTATAAAAATCAAATACTTTTAAAAACCCGTGAAACAAAGACAGTGAAAGAGAGAGAAATTCTTACAAAATTCGTTCAGGGGCTGTGATGCCACCTGGATTGACCATATCTAGACCCACAGCTGATTGAGACATAAGCGTGGACACTTTTGGGGATGAGAGGTTTGGTGAGGTTGGGTGAGCAAACGCAGACCCTTTAAAGTAATACTGCGTGGTACCCATCCCATGGGTCCCAAATCTCCAGGTTCAAGGGCATCTTCCTACATCGAAATCATGCATGAGAAACCCAGAAGATGGTACACAGTGTGATCGGGAAAGGTTTCCAAAACGCACCTCATTTCTCATCTCCTTGTGCTCGGGTTCGCCATTCCAGCCGCTTTACTAGCAATCTCCCTCCTTGGAGAATCAGCACCTTTAACCTCCTATTCCGTACAGGTTGCAATTTGTCCTGAGGATGAACGGGAAGAGTGGGAACCAATGAGAGACTAGCTATAGGTGTTGGGTCAGGCACAGGTCACTCTACTTTCCCATCAGGAAGAAGAATTAACCACAGGCTCAGCCTGCCGCCAGGGACCACAATAGGGCCTGAAGCAATCCTGCGCTTTTGCAGCCAGCTCCCAAGAAAGCGAGTTGAAAAATGGAGCTCAGGGGCACTGCAATTCACAAACCTGCAGACTTATAAATGATAACTCTCGTCCACAAATATATTGAAGGAAGGCAACTAAGAGGATTTGAAAGCAAGGCAGAATTGCAGGAAACAGATTTCAGGAGGGAGATTCGAATCGCCTTTAAAGCACAGGAAAAGCGGCAAAACCTCGACAATGATGCCCTTGGCCAAAAAGGGCGTATGCGTTTTTTCCTGAATATATTCAGGAAAAAACGCATACGCCCTTTTTGGCCAACCAAGCAACCTGGAAAGGCAAATCAGCGCTACAAAGAAGTCTCGCTTCCCATCGGTCAAAAGGGCCATGCTGAATAAAGTGTCAAAACCAGAAATGCAGGACAGGCCATGGAGGAACGGGAGCCTGGCTACGCTGATGGGTGGGATGTAAATTGCCAACAGCCACTCTGGAGAACTGTACGGCGTGTCCTGAAACATCTAAAAAACTCAGCTTAGAGAGCATAGGGCACTTCCACTCATGGGCGTGTAAATTGGGAAATCTAAAAATCAGCAAGACACAGGCACCCCAAAGATTAGGGCTGCTCTGTTGACAAGAACCTCCACTTCGTTACACCTTAAATATCCCAGGAAAGAGAAAAATGGATAAAGAAGTTGTGGTCCTTATGTACAATGGAATATCACTCAGCCATGAAATCAACGTCATAAGGCTAGTAGCAGCATGATGAGTGGATTTAGGTATGACGATTCTAAGTGAAATAAGTCACACAGAAAAAGACACTTATCATAAGATATCACTTATAGAGGGAATGTAAAAACCGCTACCCTTGAACTGAATTACAAAACACAACAGAGTCCCACGTTTAGAAAACATACTATGGCTGCTTAACGGGAAAGGTGAGGTGGGGTGATGCATAAAACAAGGGTTTCAAATTAGCTCAGATACCGTTCCATAAACCCAATATGTAATAGACAAGACCTACTCCTTGCTCAGTGATTTGGACTCAACACCCCCTATTCACCGCCCAAGAATATATCTGACTAGTAAGAATCTTAAAACCTATGTATTGATATCTCTCTGTAAGTGAGTCAAGTGGGTGTAAAGCGGCATAAACACAGCAGTAAAAAGCAGCTAAACCCCATTATAAAAATCAATTACTTTTAAAAACCCGTGAAACAAAGACAGTGAAAGAGAGAGAAATTCTTACAAAATTCGTTCAGGGGTTGTGATGCCACCTGGATTGACCATATCTAGACCCACAGCTGATTGAGACATAAGCGTGGACACTCTTGGGGCTGAGAGGTTTGGTGAGGTTGGGTGAGGAAACGCAGACCCTTTAAAGTAATACTGCGTGGTACCCATCCCATGGGTCCCAAATCTCCAGGTTCAAGGGCATCTTCCTACATCGAAAACATGCATGAGAAACCCAGAAGATGGTACACCGTGTGATCGGGAAAGGTTTCCAAAACGCACCTCATTTCTCATCTCCTTGTGCTCGGGTTCGCCATTCCAGCCGCTTTACTAGCAATCTCCCTCCTTGGAGAATCAGCACCTTTAACCTCCTGTTCCGTACAGGTTGCAATTTGTCCTGAGGATGAACGGGAAGAGTGGGAACCAATGAGAGACCAGCTCTAGGTGTTTGGACAGGCACAGGTCACTCTATTTTCCCATCAGGAAGAAGAATTAACCACAGGCTCAGCCTGCCGCCCGGGACCAGAATAGGGCCTGAAGCAATCCTGCGCTTTTGCGGCCAGCTCCCAAGAAAGCGAGTTGAAAAATGGAGCTCAGGGGCACTGCAATTCACAAACCTGCAGACTTATAAATGATAACTCTCGTCCACAAATATATTGAGGGAAGGCAACGAAGAGGATTGGAAAGCAAGGCAGAATTGCAGGAAACAGATTTCAGGAGGGAGATTCGAATCGCCTTTAAAGCACAGGAAAAGCGGCAAAAACCTCGACAATGATGCCCTTGGCCAAAAAGGGCGTATGCGTTTTTTCCTGAATATATTCAGGAAAAAACGCATACGCCCTTTTTGGCCAACCAAGCAACCTGGAAAGGCAAATCAGCGCTACAAAGAAGTCTCGCTTCCCATCGGTCAAAAGGGCCATGCTGAATAAAGTGTCAAAACCAGAAATGCAGGACAGGCCATGGAGGAACGGGAGCCTGGCTACGCTGATGGGCGGGATGTAAATTGCCAACAGCCACTCCGGAGAAGTGTACGGTGTGTCCTGAAACATTTAAAAAACTCACCTTAGACAGCATAGGGCATTTCCACTCATGGGGGTATAAATTGGGAAAACTAAAAATCAGCAAGACACAGGCACCGAAAAGTTTAGGGCTGCTCTTTTGACAAGAACCTCCACTTCGTTACACCTTAAATATCCCAGGAAAGAGAAAAATGGATAAAGAAGTTGTGGTCCTTATGTACAATGGAATATCACTCAGCCATGAAATCAACGTCATAAGGCTAGTAGCAGCATGATGAGTGGATTTAGGTACGACGATTCTAAGTGAAATAAGTCACACAGAAAAGGACACTTATCATAAGATATCACTTATAGAGGGAATGTAAAAACCGCTACCCTTGAACTGAATTACAAAACAGAACAGAGTTACACGTTTAGAAAACACACTATGGCTGCTTAACGGGAAAGGTGAGGTGGGGTGATGCATAAAACAAGGGTTTCAAATTAGCTCAGATACCGTTCCATAAACCCAATATGTAATAGACAAGACCTACTCCTTGCTCAGTGAATTGGACTCAACACCCCGTATTCACCGCCCAAGAATATATCTGACTAGTAAGAATCTTAAAACCTATGTATTGATATCACTCTCTAAGTGAGTCAAGTGGGTGTAAAGCGGCAGAAACACAGCAGTGAAAAGCACCTAAACCCCATTATAAAAATCAATTACTTTTAAAAACCCGTGAAACAAAGACAGTGAAAGAGAGAGAAATTCTTACAAAATTCGTTCAGGGGCTGTGATGCCACTTGGATTGACCATATCTAGACCCACAGCTGATTGAGACATAAGCGTGGACACTCTTGGGGATGAGAGGTTTGGTGAGGTTGGGTGAGCAAATGCAGACCCTTTAAAGTCATACTGCGTGGTACCCATCCCATGGGTCCCAAATCTCCAGGTTCAAGGGCATCTTCCTACATCGAAAACATGCATGAGAAACCCAGAAGATGGTACACCGTGTGATCGGGAAATGTTTCTAAAATGCACCTCATTACTCATCTCCTTGTGCTCGGGTTCGCCATTCCAGCCGCTTTACTAGCAATCTCCCTCCTTGGAGAATCAGCACCTTTAACCTCCTGTTCCATACAGGTTGCAATTTGTCCTGAGGATAAACGGGAAGAGGGGGAACCAATGCGAGACTATCTCTAGGTGTTGGGACAGGCACAGGTCACTC
Organism: Balaenoptera physalus; assembly: GCF_965194825.1. Classification (NCBI taxonomy): domain Eukaryota; kingdom Metazoa; phylum Chordata; class Mammalia; order Artiodactyla; family Balaenopteridae; genus Balaenoptera; species Balaenoptera physalus. The sequence goes on along the minus strand of NW_028125579.1, from coordinate 51,225 downwards.
TATTCTCCCATCAGGAAGAAGAATTAACCACAGGCTCAGCCTGCCGCCCGGGACCAGAATAGTGCCTGAAGCAATCCTGCGCTTTTGCGGCCAGCTCCCAACAAACTGAGTTGAAAAATGGAGCTCAGGGGCACTGCAATTCACAAACCTGCAGACTTATAAATGATAACTCTCGTCCACAAATATATTGAGGGAAGACAACGAAGAGGATTGGAAAGCAAGGCAGAATTGCAGGAAACAGATTTCAGGAGGGAGATTCGAATCGCCTTTAAAGCACAGGAAAAGCGGCAAAACCTCGACAATGATGCCCTTGGCCAAAAAGGGCGTATGCGTTTTTTCCTGAATATATTCAGGAAAAAACGCATACGCCCTTTTTGGCCAACCAAGCAACCTGGAAAGGCAAATCAGCGCTACAAAGAAGTCTCGCTTCCCATCGGTCAAAAGGGCCATGCTGAATAAAGTGTCAAAACCAGAAATGCAGGACAGGCCATGGAGGAACGGGAGCCTGGCTACGCTGATGGGCGGGATGTAAATTGCCAACTGCCACTCTGGAGAAGTGTACGGTGTGTCCTGAAACATTTAAAAAACTCAGCTTAGACAGCATAGGGCATTTCCACTCATGGGGGTATAAATTGGGAAAACTAAAAATCAGCAAGACACAGGCACCCCAAAGTTTAGGGCTGCTCTGTTGACAAGAACCTCCACTTCGTTACACCTTAAATATCCCAGGAAAGAGAAAAATGGATAAAGAATTTGTGGTCCTTATGTACAATGGAATATCACTCAGCCATGAAATCAACGTCATAAGGCTAGTAGCAGCATGATGAGTGGATTTAGGTACGACGATTCTAAGTGAAATAAGTCACACAGAAAATGACACTTATCATAAGATATCACTTATAGAGGGAATGTAAAAACCGTTACCCTTGAACTGAATTACAAAACAGAACAGAGTCACACGTTTAGAAAACACACTATGGCTGCTTAACGGGAAAGGTGAGGTGGGGTGATGCATAAAACAAGGGTTTCAAATTAGCTCAGATACCGTTGCATAAACCCAATATGTAATAGACAAGACCTACTCCTTGCTCAGTGATTTGGACTCAACACACCCTATTCACCGCCCAAGAATATATCTGATTAGTAAGAATCTTAAAACCTATGTATTGATATCTCTGTGTAAGTGAGTCAAGTGGGTGTAAAGCGGCATAAACACAGCAGTAAAAAGCAGCTAAACCCCATTATAAAAATCAATTACTTTTAAAAACCCGTGAAACAAAGACAGTGAAAGAGAGAGAAATTCTTACAAAATTCGATCAGGGGTTGTGATGCCACCTGGATTGACCATATCTAGACCCACAGCTGATTGAGACATAAGCGAGGACACTCTTCGGGCTGAGAGGTTTGGTGAGGTTGGGTGAGGAAACGCAGACCCTTTAAAGTAATACTGCGTGGTACCCATCCCATGGGTCCCAAATCTCCAGGTTCAAGGGCATCTTCCTACATCGAAAACATGCATGAGAAACCCAGAATTTGGTACACCGTGTGATCGGGAAAGGTTTCCAAAACGCACCTCATTTCTCATCTCCTTGTGCTCGGGTTCGCCATTCCAGCCGCTTTACTAGCAATCTCCCTCCTTGGAGAATCAGCACGTTTAACCTCCTGTTCCGTACAGGTTGCAATTTATCCTGAGGATGAACGGGAAGAGTGGGAACCAATGAGAGACTAGCTCGAGGTGTTTGGACAGGCACAGGTCACTCTATTTTCCCATCAGGAAGAAGAATTAACCACAGGCTCAGCCTGCCGCCCGGGACCAGAATAGGGCCTGAAGCAATCCTGCGCTTTTGCGGCCAGCTCCCAAGAAAGCGAGTTGAAAAATGGAGCTCAAGGGCACTGCAATTCACAAACCTGCAGACTTATAAATGATAACTCTCGTCCACAAATATATTGAGGGAAGGCAACGAAGAGGATTGGAAAGCAAGGCAGAATTGCAGGAAACAGATTTCAGGAGGGAGATTCGAATCGCCTTTAAAGCACAGGAAAAGCGGCAAAACCTCGACAATGATGCCCTTGGGCAAAAAGGGCGTATGCGCTTTTTCCTGAATATATTCAGGAAAAAACGCATACGCCCTTTTTGGCCAACCAAGCAACCAGGAAAGGCAAATCAGCGCTACAAAGAAGTCTCGCTTCCCATCGGTCAAAAGGGCCATGCTGAATAAAGTGTCAAAACCAGAAATGCAGGACAGGCCATGGAGAAACGGGAGCCTGCCTACGCTGATGTGCGGGATGAAAATTGCCAACAGCCACTCTGGAAAAGTGTACGGTTTGTCCTGAAATATCTAAAAAACTCAGCTTAGAGAGCATAGGGCACTTCCACTCATGGGCGTATAAATTGGGAAAACTAAAAATCAGCAAGACAGAGGCACCCCAAAGTTTAGGGCTTCTCTGTTGACAAGAACCTCCACTTCTTTACACCTTAAATATCCCAAGAAAGAGAAAAATGGATAAAGAAGTTGTGGTCCTTATGTACAATGGAATATCACTCAGCCATGAAATCAACGTCATAAGGCTAGTAGCAGCATGATGAGTGGATTTAGGTACGACGATTCAAAGTGAAATAAGTCACCCAGAAAAAGACACTTATCATAAGATATCACTTATAGAGGGAATGCAAAAACCGTTACCCTTGAACTGAATTACAAAACAGAACAGAGTCACACGTTTAGAAAACACACTATGGCTGCTTAACGGGAAAGGTGAGGTGGGGTGATGCATAAAACAAGGGTTTCAAATTAGCTCAGATACCGTTCCATAAAAACAGTATGTAATAGACAAGACCTACTCCTTGCTCAGTGAATTGGACTCAACACCCCCTATTCACCGCCCAAGAATATATCTGACTAGTAAGAATCTTAAAACCTATGTATTGATATCATTCTCTAAGTGAGTCAAGTGGGTGTAAAGCGGCAGAAACACAGCAGTGAAAAGCACCTAAACCCCATTATAAAAATCAATTACTTTTAAAAACCGTGAAACAAAGACAGTGAAAGAGAGAGAAATTCTTACAAAATTCGTTCAGGGGCTGTGATGCCACCTGGATTGACCATATCTAGACCCACAGCTGATTGAGACATAAGGGTGGACACTCTTGGGGCTGAGAGGTTTGGTGAGGTTGGGTGAGGAAACGCAGACCCTTTAAAGTAATACTGCGTGGTACCCATCCCATGGGTCCCAAATCTCCAGGTTCAAGGGCATCTTCCTACATCGAAAACATGCATGAGAAACCCAGAAGATGGTACACCGTGTGATCGGGAAAGGTTTCCAAAACGCACCTCATTTCTCATCTCCTTGTGCTCGGGTTCGCCATTCCAGCCGCTTTACTAGCAATCTCCCTCCTTGGAGAATCAGCACCTTTAACCTCCTATTCCGTACAGGTTGCAATTTGTCCTGAGGATGAACGGGAAGAGTGGGAACCAATGAGAGACTAGCTCTAGGTGTTGGGTCAGGCACAGGTCACTCTACTTTCCCATCAGGAAGAAGAATTAACCACAGGCTCAGCCTGCCGCCAGGGACCACAATAGGGCCTGAAGCAATCCTGCGCTTTTGCAGCCAGCTCCCAAGAAAGCGAGTTGAAAAATGGAGCTCAGGGGCACTGCAATTCACAAACCTGCAGACTTATAAATGATAACTCTCGTCCACAAATATATTGAAGGAAGGCAACTAAGAGGATTTGAAAGCAAGGCAGAATTGCAGGAAACAGATTTCAGGAGGGAGATTCGAATCGCCTTTAAAGCACAGGAAAAGCGGCAAAACCTCGACAATGATGCCCTTGGCCAAAAAGGGCGTATGCGTTTTTTCCTGAATATATTCAGGAAAAAACGCATACGCCCTTTTTGGCCAACCAAGCAACCTGGAAAGGCAAATCAGCGCTACAAAGAAGTCTCGCTTCCCATCGGTCAAAAGGGCCATGCTGAATAAAGTGTCAAAACCAGAAATGCAGGACAGGCCATGGAGGAATGGGAGCCTGGCTACGCTGATGGGCGGGATGTAAATTGCCAACAGCCACTCCGGAGAAGTGTACGGTGTGTCCTGAAACATTTAAAAAACTCACCTTAGACAGCATAGGGCATTTCCACTCATGGGGGTATAAATTGGGAAAACTAAAAATCAGCAAGACACAGGCACCCCAAAGTTTAGGGCTGCTCTTTTGACAAGAACCTCCACTTCGTTACACCTTAAATATCCCAGGAAAGAGAAAAATGGATAAAGAAGTTGTGGTCCTTATGTACAATGGAATATCACTCAGCCATGAAATCAACGTCATAAGGCTAGTAGCAGCATGATGAGTGGATTTAGGTACGACGATTCTAAGTGAAATAAGTCACACAGAAAAGGTCACTTATCATAAGATATCACTTATAGAGGGAATGTAAAAACCGCTACCCTTGAACTGAATTACAAAACAGAACAGAGTCACACCTTTAGAAAACACACTATGGCTGCTTAACGGGAAAGGTGAGGTGGGGTGATGCATAAAACAAGGGTTTCAAATTAGCTCAGATACCGTTCCATAAACCCAATATGTAATAGACAAGACCTACTCCTTGCTCAGTGAATTGGACTCAACACCCCGTATTCACCGCCCAAGAATATATCTGACTAGTAAGAATCTTAAAACCTATGTATTGATATCACTCTCTAAGTGAGTCAAGTGGGTGTAAAGCGGCAGAAACACAGCAGTGAAAAGCACCTAAACCCCATTATAAAAATCAATTACTTTTAAAAACCCGTGAAACAAAGACAGTGAAAGAGAGAGAAATTCTTACAAAATTCGTTCAGGGGCTGTGATGCCACTTGGATTGACCATATCTAGACCCACAGCTGATTGAGACATAAGCGTGGACACTCTTGGGGATGAGAGGTTTGGTGAGGTTGGGTGAGCAAATGCAGACCCTTTAAAGTCATACTGCGTGGTACCCATCCCATGGGTCCCAAATCTCCAGGTTCAAGGGCATCTTCCTACATCGAAAACATGCATGAGAAACCCAGAAGATGGTACACCGTGTGATCGGGAAATGTTTCTAAAATGCACCTCATTACTCATCTCCTTGTGCTCGGGTTCGCCATTCCAGCCGCTTTACTAGCAATCTCCCTCCTTGGAGAATCAGCACCTTTAACCTCCTGTTCCATACAGGTTGCAATTTGTCCTGAGGATAAACGGGAAGAGGGGGAACCAATGCGAGACTATCTCTAGGTGTTGGGACAGGCACAGGTCACTCTATTCTCCCATCAGGAAGAAGAATTAACCACAGGCTCAGCCTGCCGCCCGGGACCAGAATAGGGCCAGAAGCAATCCTGCGCTTTTGCGGCCAGCTCCCAACAAACTGAGTTGAAAAATGGAGCTCAGGGGCACTGCAATTCACAAACCTGCAGACTTATAAATGATAACTCTCGTCCACAAATATATTGAAGGAAGGCAACGAAGAGGATTTGAAAGCAAGGCAGAATTGCAGGAAACAGATTTCAGGAGGGAGATTCGAATCGCCTTTAAAGCACAGGAAAAGCGGCAAAACCTCGACAATGATGCCCTTGGCCAAAAAGGGCGTATGCGTTTTTTCCTGAATATATTCAGGAAAAAACGCATACGCCCTTTTTGGCCAACCAAGCAACCTGGAAAGGCAAATCAGCGCTACAAAGAAGTCTCGCTTCCCATCGGTCAAAAGGGCCATGCTGAATAAAGTGTCAAAACCAGAAATGCAGGACAGGCCATGGAGGAACGGGAGCCTGGCTACGCTGATGGGCGGGATGTAAATTGCCAACAGCCACTCCGGAGAAGTGTACGGTGTGTCCTGAAACATTTAAAAAACTCACCTTAGACAGCATAGGGCATTTCCACTCATGGGGGTATAAATTGGGAAAACTAAAAATCAGCAAGACACAGGCACCGAAAAGTTTAGGGCTGCTCTTTTGACAAGAACCTCCACTTCGTTACACCTTAAATATCCCAGGAAAGAGAAAAATGGATAAAGAAGTTGTGGTCCTTATGTACAATGGAATATCACTCAGCCATGAAATCAACGTCATAAGGCTAGTAGCAGCATGATGAGTGGATTTAGGTACGACGATTCTAAGTGAAATAAGTCACACAGAAAAGGACACTTATCATAAGATATCACTTATAGAGGGAATGTAAAAACCGCTACCCTTGAACTGAATTACAAAACAGAACAGAGTTACACGTTTAGAAAACACACTATGGCTGCTTAACGGGAAAGGTGAGGTGGGGTGATGCATAAAACAAGGGTTTCAAATTAGCTCAGATACCGTTCCATAAACCCAATATGTAATAGACAAGACCTACTCCTTGCTCAGTGAATTGGACTCAACACCCCGTATTCACCGCCCAAGAATATATCTGACTAGTAAGAATCTTAAAACCTATGTATTGATATCACTCTCTAAGTGAGTCAAGTGGGTGTAAAGCGGCAGAAACACAGCAGTGAAAAGCACCTAAACCCCATTATAAAAATCAATTACTTTTAAAAACCCGTGAAACAAAGACAGTGAAAGAGAGAGAAATTCTTACAAAATTCGTTCAGGGGCTGTGATGCCACTTGGATTGACCATATCTAGACCCACAGCTGATTGAGACATAAGCGTGGACACTCTTGGGGATGAGAGGTTTGGTGAGGTTGGGTGAGCAAATGCAGACCCTTTAAAGTCATACTGCGTGGTACCCATCCCATGGGTCCCAAATCTCCAGGTTCAAGGGCATCTTCCTACATCGAAAACATGCATGAGAAACCCAGAAGATGGTACACCGTGTGATCGGGAAATGTTTCTAAAATGCACCTCATTACTCATCTCCTTGTGCTCGGGTTCGCCATTCCAGCCGCTTTACTAGCAATCTCCCTCCTTGGAGAATCAGCACCTTTAACCTCCTGTTCCATACAGGTTGCAATTTGTCCTGAGGATAAACGGGAAGAGGGGGAACCAATGCGAGACTATCTCTAGGTGTTGGGACAGGCACAGGTCACTCTATTCTCCCATCAGGAAGAAGAATTAACCACAGGCTCAGCCTGCCGCCCGGGACCAGAATAGTGCCTGAAGCAATCCTGCGCTTTTGCGGCCAGCTCCCAACAAACTGAGTTGAAAAATGGAGCTCAGGGGCACTGCAATTCACAAACCTGCAGACTTATAAATGATAACTCTCGTCCACAAATATATTGAGGGAAGACAACGAAGAGGATTGGAAAGCAAGGCAGAATTGCAGGAAACAGATTTCAGGAGGGAGATTCGAATCGCCTTTAAAGCACAGGAAAAGCGGCAAAACCTCGACAATGATGCCCTTGGCCAAAAAGGGCGTATGCGTTTTTTCCTGAATATATTCAGGAAAAAACGCATACGCCCTTTTTGGCCAACCAAGCAACCTGGAAAGGCAAATCAGCGCTACAAAGAAGTCTCGCTTCCCATCGGTCAAAAGGGCCATGCTGAATAAAGTGTCAAAACCAGAAATGCAGGACAGGCCATGGAGGAACGGGAGCCTGGCTACGCTGATGGGCGGGATGTAAATTGCCAACTGCCACTCTGGAGAAGTGTACGGTGTGTCCTGAAACATTTAAAAAACTCAGCTTAGACAGCATAGGGCATTTCCACTCATGGGGGTATAAATTGGGAAAACTAAAAATCAGCAAGACACAGGCACCCCAAAGTTTAGGGCTGCTCTGTTGACAAGAACCTCCACTTCGTTACACCTTAAATATCCCAGGAAAGAGAAAAATGGATAAAGAATTTGTGGTCCTTATGTACAATGGAATATCACTCAGCCATGAAATCAACGTCATAAGGCTAGTAGCAGCATGATGAGTGGATTTAGGTACGACGATTCTAAGTGAAATAAGTCACACAGAAAATGACACTTATCATAAGATATCACTTATAGAGGGAATGTAAAAACCGTTACCCTTGAACTGAATTACAAAACAGAACAGAGTCACACGTTTAGAAAACACACTATGGCTGCTTAACGGGAAAGGTGAGGTGGGGTGATGCATAAAACAAGGGTTTCAAATTAGCTCAGATACCGTTGCATAAACCCAATATGTAATAGACAAGACCTACTCCTTGCTCAGTGATTTGGACTCAACACACCCTATTCACCGCCCAAGAATATATCTGATTAGTAAGAATCTTAAAACCTATGTATTGATATCTCTGTGTAAGTGAGTCAAGTGGGTGTAAAGCGGCATAAACACAGCAGTAAAAAGCAGCTAAACCCCATTATAAAAATCAATTACTTTTAAAAACCCGTGAAACAAAGACAGTGAAAGAGAGAGAAATTCTTACAAAATTCGATCAGGGGTTGTGATGCCACCTGGATTGACCATATCTAGACCCACAGCTGATTGAGACATAAGCGAGGACACTCTTCGGGCTGAGAGGTTTGGTGAGGTTGGGTGAGGAAACGCAGACCCTTTAAAGTAATACTGCGTGGTACCCATCCCATGGGTCCCAAATCTCCAGGTTCAAGGGCATCTTCCTACATCGAAAACATGCATGAGAAACCCAGAATTTGGTACACCGTGTGATCGGGAAAGGTTTCCAAAACGCACCTCATTTCTCATCTCCTTGTGCTCGGGTTCGCCATTCCAGCCGCTTTACTAGCAATCTCCCTCCTTGGAGAATCAGCACGTTTAACCTCCTGTTCCTTACAGGTTGCAATTTATCCTGAGGATGAACGGGAAGAGTGGGAACCAATGAGAGACTAGCTCGAGGTGTTTGGACAGGCACAGGTCACTCTATTTTCCCATCAGGAAGAAGAATTAACCACAGGCTCAGCCTGCCGCCCGGGACCAGAATAGGGCCTGAAGCAATCCTGCGCTTTTGCGGCCAGCTCCCAAGAAAGCGAGTTGAAAAATGGAGCTCAAGGGCACTGCAATTCACAAACCTGCAGACTTATAAATGATAACTCTCGTCCACAAATATATTGAGGGAAGGCAACGAAGAGGATTGGAAAGCAAGGCAGAATTGCAGGAAACAGATTTCAGGAGGGAGATTCGAATCGCCTTTAAAGCACAGGAAAAGCGGCAAAACCTCGACAATGATGCCCTTGGGCAAAAAGGGCGTATGCGCTTTTTCCTGAATATATTCAGGAAAAAACGCATACGCCCTTTTTGGCCAACCAAGCAACCAGGAAAGGCAAATCAGCGCTACAAAGAAGTCTCGCTTCCCATCGGTCAAAAGGGCCATGCTGAATAAAGTGTCAAAACCAGAAATGCAGGACAGGCCATGGAGAAACGGGAGCCTGCCTACGCTGATGTGCGGGATGAAAATTGCCAACAGCCACTCTGGAAAAGTGTACGGTTTGTCCTGAAATATCTAAAAAACTCAGCTTAGAGAGCATAGGGCACTTCCACTCATGGGCGTATAAATTGGGAAAACTAAAAATCAGCAAGACAGAGGCACCCCAAAGTTTAGGGCTTCTCTGTTGACAAGAACCTCCACTTCTTTACACCTTAAATATCCCAAGAAAGAGAAAAATGGATAAAGAAGTTGTGGTCCTTATGTACAATGGAATATCACTCAGCCATGTAATCAACGTCATAAGGCTAGTAGCAGCATGATGAGTGGATTTAGGTACGACGATTCAAAGTGAAATAAGTCACCCAGAAAAAGACACTTATCATAAGATATCACTTATAGAGGGAATGCAAAAACCGTTACCCTTGAACTGAATTACAAAACAGAACAGAGTCACACGTTTAGAAAACACACTATGGCTGCTTAACGGGAAAGGTGAGGTGGGGTGATGCATAAAACAAGGGTTTCAAATTAGCTCAGATACCGTTCCATAAAAACAGTATGTAATAGACAAGACCTACTCCTTGCTCAGTGAATTGGACTCAACACCCCCTATTCACCGCCCAAGAATATATCTGACTAGTAAGAATCTTAAAACCTATGTATTGATATCACTCTCTAAGTGAGTCAAGTGGGTGTAAAGCGGCAGAAACACAGCAGTGAAAAGCACCTAAACCCCATTATAAAAATCAATTACTTTTAAAAACCGTGAAACAAAGACAGTGAAAGAGAGAGAAATTCTTACAAAATTCGTTCAGGGGCTGTGATGCCACCTGGATTGACCATATCTAGACCCACAGCTGATTGAGACATAAGGGTGGACACTCTTGGGGCTGAGAGGTTTGGTGAGGTTGGGTGAGGAAACGCAGACCCTTTAAAGTAATACTGCGTGGTACCCATCCCATGGGTCCCAAATCTCCAGGTTCAAGGGCATCTTCCTACATCGAAAACATGCATGAGAAACCCAGAAGATGGTACACCGTGTGATCGGGAAAGGTTTCCAAAACGCACCTCATTTCTCATCTCCTTGTGCTCGGGTTCGCCATTCCAGCCGCTTTACTAGCAATCTCCCTCCTTGGAGAATCAGCACCTTTAACCTCCTGTTCCGTACAGGTTGCAATTTGTCCTGAGGATGAACGGGAAGAGTGGGAACCAATGAGAGACCAGCTCTAGGTGTTTGGACAGGCACAGGTCACTCTATTTTCCCATCAGGAAGAAGAATTAACCACAGGCTCAGCCTGCCGCCCGGGACCAGAATAGGGCCTGAAGCAATCCTGCGCTTTTGCGGCCAGCTCCCAAGAAAGCGAGTTGAAAAATGGAGCTCAGGGGCACTGCAATTCACAAACCTGCAGACTTATAAATGATAACTCTCGTCCACAAATATATTGAGGGAAGGCAACGAAGAGGATTGGAAAGCAAGGCAGAATTGCAGGAAACAGATTTCAGGAGGGAGATTCGAATCGCCTTTAAAGCACAGGAAAAGCGGCAAAAACCTCGACAATGATGCCCTTGGCCAAAAAGGGCGTATGCGTTTTTTCCTGAATATATTCAGGAAAAAACGCATACGCCCTTTTTGGCCAACCAAGCAACCTGGAAAGGCAAATCAGCGCTACAAAGAAGTCTCGCTTCCCATCGGTCAAAAGGGCCATGCTGAATAAAGTGTCAAAACCAGAAATGCAGGACAGGCCATGGAGAAACGGGAACCTGGCTACGCTGATGGGCGAGATGTAAATTGCCAACAGCCACTCTAGATAAGTGTACGGTGTGTCCTGAAACATCTAAGAAAATCAGCTTAGAGAGCACTGGGCACTTCCACTCATGGGCGTGTAAATTGGGAAAACTAAAAATCAGCAAGACACAGGCACCCCAAAATTTAGGGCTGCTCTGTTGACAAGAACCTCCACTTCGTTACACCTTAAATATCCCAGGAAAGAGAAAAATGGATAAAGAAGTTGTGGTCCTTATGTACAATGGAATATTACTCAGCCACGAAACCAACGTCATAAGGCTAGTAGCAGCATGATGAGTGGATTTAGGTATGACGATTCTAAGTGAAATAAGTCACACAGAAAAAGACACTTATCATAAGATATCACTTATAGAGGGAATGTAAAAACCGCTACCCTTGAACTGAATTACAAAACAGAACAGAGTCCCACGTTTAGAAAACACACTATGGCTGCTTCACGGGAAAGGTGAGGTGGGGTGATGCATAAAACAAGGGTTTCAAATTAGGTCAGATACCGTTCCATAAACCCAATATGTAATAGACAAGACCTACTCCTTGCTCAGTGATTTGGACTCAACACCCCCTATTCACCGCCCAAGAATATATCTTACTAGTAAGAATCTGAAAACCTATGTATTGATATCTCTCTGTAAGTGAGTCAAGTGGGTGTAAAGCGGCATAAACACAGCAGTAAAAAGCAGCTAAACCCCATTATAAAAATCAAATACTTTTAAAAACCCGTGAAACAAAGACAGTGAAAGAGAGAGAAATTCTTACAAAATTCGTTCAGGGGCTGTGATGCCACCTGGATTGACCATATCTAGACCCACAGCTGATTGAGACATAAGCGTGGACACTTTTGGGGATGAGAGGTTTGGTGAGGTTGGGTGAGCAAACGCAGACCCTTTAAAGTAATACTGCGTGGTACCCATCCCATGGGTCCCAAATCTCCAGGTTCAAGGGCATCTTCCTACATCGAAATCATGCATGAGAAACCCAGAAGATGGTACACAGTGTGATCGGGAAAGGTTTCCAAAACGCACCTCATTTCTCATCTCCTTGTGCTCGGGTTCGCCATTCCAGCCGCTTTACTAGCAATCTCCCTCCTTGGAGAATCAGCACCTTTAACCTCCTATTCCGTACAGGTTGCAATTTGTCCTGAGGATGAACGGGAAGAGTGGGAACCAATGAGAGACTAGCTCTAGGTGTTGGGTCAGGCACAGGTCACTCTACTTTCCCATCAGGAAGAAGAATTAACCACAGGCTCAGCCTGCCGCCAGGGACCACAATAGGGCCTGAAGCAATCCTGCGCTTTTGCAGCCAGCTCCCAAGAAAGCGAGTTGAAAAATGGAGCTCAGGGGCACTGCAATTCACAAACCTGCAGACTTATAAATGATAACTCTCGTCCACAAATATATTGAAGGAAGGCAACTAAGAGGATTTGAAAGCAAGGCAGAATTGCAGGAAACAGATTTCAGGAGGGAGATTCGAATCGCCTTTAAAGCACAGGAAAAGCGGCAAAACCTCGACAATGATGCCCTTGGCCAAAAAGGGCGTATGCGTTTTTTCCTGAATATATTCAGGAAAAAACGCATACGCCCTTTTTGGCCAACCAAGCAACCTGGAAAGGCAAATCAGCGCTACAAAGAAGTCTCGCTTCCCATCGGTCAAAAGGGCCATGCTGAATAAAGTGTCAAAACCAGAAATGCAGGACAGGCCATGGAGGAATGGGAGCCTGGCTACGCTGATGGGCGGGATGTAAATTGCCAACAGCCACTCCGGAGAAGTGTACGGTGTGTCCTGAAACATTTAAAAAACTCACCTTAGACAGCATAGGGCATTTCCACTCATGGGGGTATAAATTGGGAAAACTAAAAATCAGCAAGACACAGGCACCCCAAAGTTTAGGGCTGCTCTTTTGACAAGAACCTCCACTTCGTTACACCTTAAATATCCCAGGAAAGAGAAAAATGGATAAAGAAGTTGTGGTCCTTATGTACAATGGAATATCACTCAGCCATGAAATCAACGTCATAAGGCTAGTAGCAGCATGATGAGTGGATTTAGGTACGACGATTCTAAGTGAAATAAGTCACACAGAAAAGGTCACTTATCATAAGATATCACTTATAGAGGGAATGTAAAAACCGCTACCCTTGAACTGAATTACAAAACAGAACAGAGTCACACCTTTAGAAAACACACTATGGCTGCTTAACGGGAAAGGTGAGGTGGGGTGATGCATAAAACAAGGGTTTCAAATTAGCTCAGATACCGTTCCATAAACCCAATATGTAATAGACAAGACCTACTCCTTGCTCAGTGAATTGGACTCAACACCCCGTATTCACCGCCCAAGAATATATCTGACTAGTAAGAATCTTAAAACCTATGTATTGATATCACTCTCTAAGTGAGTCAAGTGGGTGTAAAGCGGCAGAAACACAGCAGTGAAAAGCACCTAAACCCCATTATAAAAATCAATTACTTTTAAAAACCCGTGAAACAAAGACAGTGAAAGAGAGAGAAATTCTTACAAAATTCGTTCAGGGGCTGTGATGCCACTTGGATTGACCATATCTAGACCCACAGCTGATTGAGACATAAGCGTGGACACTCTTGGGGATGAGAGGTTTGGTGAGGTTGGGTGAGCAAATGCAGACCCTTTAAAGTCATACTGCGTGGTACCCATCCCATGGGTCCCAAATCTCCAGGTTCAAGGGCATCTTCCTACATCGAAAACATGCATGAGAAACCCAGAAGATGGTACACCGTGTGATCGGGAAATGTTTCTAAAATGCACCTCATTACTCATCTCCTTGTGCTCGGGTTCGCCATTCCAGCCGCTTTACTAGCAATCTCCCTCCTTGGAGAATCAGCACCTTTAACCTCCTGTTCCATACAGGTTGCAATTTGTCCTGAGGATAAACGGGAAGAGGGGGAACCAATGCGAGACTATCTCTAGGTGTTGGGACAGGCACAGGTCACTCTATTCTCCCATCAGGAAGAAGAATTAACCACAGGCTCAGCCTGCCGCCCGGGACCAGAATAGTGCCAGAAGCAATCCTGCGCTTTTGCGGCCAGCTCCCAACAAACTGAGTTGAAAAATGGAGCTCAGGGGCACTGCAATTCACAAACCTGCAGACTTATAAATGATAACTCTCGTCCACAAATATATTGAGGGAAGACAACGAAGAGGATTGGAAAGCAAGGCAGAATTGCAGGAAACAGATTTCAGGAGGGAGATTCGAATCGCCTTTAAAGCACAGGAAAAGCGGCAAAACCTCGACAATGATGCCCTTGGCCAAAAAGGGCGTATGCGTTTTTTCCTGAATATATTCAGGAAAAAACGCATACGCCCTTTTTGGCCAACCAAGCAACCTGGAAAGGCAAATCAGCGCTACAAAGAAGTCTCGCTTCCCATCGGTCAAAAGGGCCATGCTGAATAAAGTGTCAAAACCAGAAATGCAGGACAGGCCATGGAGGAACGGGAGCCTGGCTACGCTGATGGGCGGGATGTAAATTGCCAACTGCCACTCTGGAGAAGTGTACGGTGTGTCCTGAAACATTTAAAAAACTCAGCTTAGACAGCATAGGGCATTTCCACTCATGGGGGTATAAATTGGGAAAACTAAAAATCAGCAAGACACAGGCACCCCAAAGTTTAGGGCTGCTCTGTTGACAAGAACCTCCACTTCGTTACACCTTAAATATCCCAGGAAAGAGAAAAATGGATAAAGAATTTGTGGTCCTTATGTACAATGGAATATCACTCAGCCATGAAATCAACGTCATAAGGCTAGTAGCAGCATGATGAGTGGATTTAGGTACGACGATTCTAAGTGAAATAAGTCACACAGAAAATGACACTTATCATAAGATATCACTTATAGAGGGAATGTAAAAACCGTTACCCTTGAACTGAATTACAAAACAGAACAGAGTCACACGTTTAGAAAACACACTATGGCTGCTTAACGGGAAAGGTGAGGTGGGGTGATGCATAAAACAAGGGTTTCAAATTAGCTCAGATACCGTTGCATAAACCCAATATGTAATAGACAAGACCTACTCCTTGCTCAGTGATTTGGACTCAACACACCCTATTCACCGCCCAAGAATATATCTGATTAGTAAGAATCTTAAAACCTATGTATTGATATCTCTGTGTAAGTGAGTCAAGTGGGTGTAAAGCAGCATAAACACAGCAGTAAAAAGCAGCTAAACCCCATTATAAAAATCAATTACTTTTAAAAACCCGTGAAACAAAGACAGTGAAAGAGAGAGAAATTCTTACAAAATTCGATCAGGGGTTGTGATGCCACCTGGATTGACCATATCTAGACCCACAGCTGATTGAGACATAAGCGAGGACACTCTTCGGGCTGAGAGGTTTGGTGAGGTTGGGTGAGGAAACGCAGACCCTTTAAAGTAATACTGCGTGGTACCCATCCCATGGGTCCCAAATCTCCAGGTTCAAGGGCATCTTCCTACATCGAAAACATGCATGAGAAACCCAGAATTTGGTACACCGTGTGATCGGGAAAGGTTTCCAAAACGCACCTCATTTCTCATCTCCTTGTGCTCGGGTTCGCCATTCCAGCCGCTTTACTAGCAATCTCCCTCCTTGGAGAATCAGCACGTTTAACCTCCTGTTCCGTACAGGTTGCAATTTATCCTGAGGATGAACGGGAAGAGTGGGAACCAATGAGAGACTAGCTCGAGGTGTTTGGACAGGCACAGGTCACTCTATTTTCCCATCAGGAAGAAGAATTAACCACAGGCTCAGCCTGCCGCCCGGGACCAGAATAGGGCCTGAAGCAATCCTGCGCTTTTGCGGCCAGCTCCCAAGAAAGCGAGTTGAAAAATGGAGCTCAAGGGCACTGCAATTCACAAACCTGCAGACTTATAAATGATAACTCTCGTCCACAAATATATTGAGGGAAGGCAACGAAGAGGATTGGAAAGCAAGGCAGAATTGCAGGAAACAGATTTCAGGAGGGAGATTCGAATCGCCTTTAAAGCACAGGAAAAGCGGCAAAACCTCGACAATGATGCCCTTGGGCAAAAAGGGCGTATGCGCTTTTTCCTGAATATATTCAGGAAAAAACGCATACGCCCTTTTTGGCCAACCAAGCAACCAGGAAAGGCAAATCAGCGCTACAAAGAAGTCTCGCTTCCCATCGGTCAAAAGGGCCATGCTGAATAAAGTGTCAAAACCAGAAATGCAGGACAGGCCATGGAGAAACGGGAGCCTGCCTACGCTGATGTGCGGGATGAAAATTGCCAACAGCCACTCTGGAAAAGTGTACGGTTTGTCCTGAAATATCTAAAAAACTCAGCTTAGAGAGCATAGGGCACTTCCACTCATGGGCGTATAAATTGGGAAAACTAAAAATCAGCAAGACAGAGGCACCCCAAAGTTTAGGGCTTCTCTGTTGACAAGAACCTCCACTTCTTTACACCTTAAATATCCCAAGAAAGAGAAAAATGGATAAAGAAGTTGTGGTCCTTATGTACAATGGAATATCACTCAGCCATGAAATCAACGTCATAAGGCTAGTAGCAGCATGATGAGTGGATTTAGGTACGACGATTCAAAGTGAAATAAGTCACCCAGAAAAAGACACTTATCATAAGATATCACTTATAGAGGGAATGCAAAAACCGTTACCCTTGAACTGAATTACAAAACAGAACAGAGTCACACGTTTAGAAAACACACTATGGCTGCTTAACGGGAAAGGTGAGGTGGGGTGATGCATAAAACAAGGGTTTCAAATTAGCTCAGATACCGTTCCATAAAAACAGTATGTAATAGACAAGACCTACTCCTTGCTCAGTGAATTGGACTCAACACCCCCTATTCACCGCCCAAGAATATATCTGACTAGTAAGAATCTTAAAACCTATGTATTGATATCACTCTCTAAGTGAGTCAAGTGGGTGTAAAGCGGCAGAAACACAGCAGTGAAAAGCACCTAAACCCCATTATAAAAATCAATTACTTTTAAAAACCGTGAAACAAAGACAGTGAAAGAGAGAGAAATTCTTACAAAATTCGTTCAGGGGCTGTGATGCCACCTGGATTGACCATATCTAGACCCACAGCTGATTGAGACATAAGGGTGGACACTCTTGGGGCTGAGAGGTTTGGTGAGGTTGGGTGAGGAAACGCAGACCCTTTAAAGTAATACTGCGTGGTACCCATCCCATGGGTCCCAAATCTCCAGGTTCAAGGGCATCTTCCTACATCGAAAACATGCATGAGAAACCCAGAAGATGGTACACCGTGTGATCGGGAAAGGTTTCCAAAACGCACCTCATTTCTCATCTCCTTGTGCTCGGGTTCGCCATTCCAGCCGCTTTACTAGCAATCTCCCTCCTTGGAGAATCAGCACCTTTAACCTCCTATTCCGTACAGGTTGCAATTTGTCCTGAGGATGAACGGGAAGAGTGGGAACCAATGAGAGACTAGCTCTAGGTGTTGGGTCAGGCACAGGTCACTCTACTTTCCCATCAGGAAGAAGAATTAACCACAGGCTCAGCCTGCCGCCAGGGACCACAATAGGGCCTGAAGCAATCCTGCGCTTTTGCAGCCAGCTCCCAAGAAAGCGAGTTGAAAAATGGAGCTCAGGGGCACTGCAATTCACAAACCTGCAGACTTATAAATGATAACTCTCGTCCACAAATATATTGAAGGAAGGCAACTAAGAGGATTTGAAAGCAAGGCAGAATTGCAGGAAACAGATTTCAGGAGGGAGATTCGAATCGCCTTTAAAGCACAGGAAAAGCGGCAAAACCTCGACAATGATGCCCTTGGCCAAAAAGGGCGTATGCGTTTTTTCCTGAATATATTCAGGAAAAAACGCATACGCCCTTTTTGGCCAACCAAGCAACCTGGAAAGGCAAATCAGCGCTACAAAGAAGTCTCGCTTCCCATCGGTCAAAAGGGCCATGCTGAATAAAGTGTCAAAACCAGAAATGCAGGACAGGCCATGGAGGAATGGGAGCCTGGCTACGCTGATGGGCGGGATGTAAATTGCCAACAGCCACTCCGGAGAAGTGTACGGTGTGTCCTGAAACATTTAAAAAACTCACCTTAGACAGCATAGGGCATTTCCACTCATGGGGGTATAAATTGGGAAAACTAAAAATCAGCAAGACACAGGCACCCCAAAGTTTAGGGCTGCTCTTTTGACAAGAACCTCCACTTCGTTACACCTTAAATATCCCAGGAAAGAGAAAAATGGATAAAGAAGTTGTGGTCCTTATGTACAATGGAATATCACTCAGCCATGAAATCAACGTCATAAGGCTAGTAGCAGCATGATGAGTGGATTTAGGTACGACGATTCTAAGTGAAATAAGTCACACAGAAAAGGTCACTTATCATAAGATATCACTTATAGAGGGAATGTAAAAACCGCTACCCTTGAACTGAATTACAAAACAGAACAGAGTCACACCTTTAGAAAACACACTATGGCTGCTTAACGGGAAAGGTGAGGTGGGGTGATGCATAAAACAAGGGTTTCAAATTAGCTCAGATACCGTTCCATAAACCCAATATGTAATAGACAAGACCTACTCCTTGCTCAGTGAATTGGACTCAACACCCCGTATTCACCGCCCAAGAATATATCTGACTAGTAAGAATCTTAAAACCTATGTATTGATATCACTCTCTAAGTGAGTCAAGTGGGTGTAAAGCGGCAGAAACACAGCAGTGAAAAGCACCTAAACCCCATTATAAAAATCAATTACTTTTAAAAACCCGTGAAACAAAGACAGTGAAAGAGAGAGAAATTCTTACAAAATTCGTTCAGGGGCTGTGATGCCACTTGGATTGACCATATCTAGACCCACAGCTGATTGAGACATAAGCGTGGACACTCTTGGGGATGAGAGGTTTGGTGAGGTTGGGTGAGCAAATGCAGACCCTTTAAAGTCATACTGCGTGGTACCCATCCCATGGGTCCCAAATCTCCAGGTTCAAGGGCATCTTCCTACATCGAAAACATGCATGAGAAACCCAGAAGATGGTACACCGTGTGATCGGGAAATGTTTCTAAAATGCACCTCATTACTCATCTCCTTGTGCTCGGGTTCGCCATTCCAGCCGCTTTACTAGCAATCTCCCTCCTTGGAGAATCAGCACCTTTAACCTCCTGTTCCATACAGGTTGCAATTTGTCCTGAGGATAAACGGGAAGAGGGGGAACCAATGCGAGACTATCTCTAGGTGTTGGGACAGGCACAGGTCACTCTATTCTCCCATCAGGAAGAAGAATTAACCACAGGCTCAGCCTGCCGCCCGGGACCAGAATAGGGCCAGAAGCAATCCTGCGCTTTTGCGGCCAGCTCCCAACAAACTGAGTTGAAAAATGGAGCTCAGGGGCACTGCAATTCACAAACCTGCAGACTTATAAATGATAACTCTCGTCCACAAATATATTGAAGGAAGGCAACGAAGAGGATTTGAAAGCAAGGCAGAATTGCAGGAAACAGATTTCAGGAGGGAGATTCGAATCGCCTTTAAAGCACAGGAAAAGCGGCAAAACCTCGACAATGATGCCCTTGGCCAAAAAGGGCGTATGCGTTTTTTCCTGAATATATTCAGGAAAAAACGCATACGCCCTTTTTGGCCAACCAAGCAACCTGGAAAGGCAAATCAGCGCTACAAAGAAGTCTCGCTTCCCATCGGTCAAAAGGGCCATGCTGAATAAAGTGTCAAAACCAGAAATGCAGGACAGGCCATGGAGGAACGGGAGCCTGGCTACGCTGATGGGCGGGATGTAAATTGCCAACAGCCACTCCGGAGAAGTGTACGGTGTGTCCTGAAACATTTAAAAAACTCACCTTAGACAGCATAGGGCATTTCCACTCATGGGGGTATAAATTGGGAAAACTAAAAATCAGCAAGACACAGGCACCGAAAAGTTTAGGGCTGCTCTTTTGACAAGAACCTCCACTTCGTTACACCTTAAATATCCCAGGAAAGAGAAAAATGGATAAAGAAGTTGTGGTCCTTATGTACAATGGAATATCACTCAGCCATGAAATCAACGTCATAAGGCTAGTAGCAGCATGATGAGTGGATTTAGGTACGACGATTCTAAGTGAAATAAGTCACACAGAAAAGGACACTTATCATAAGATATCACTTATAGAGGGAATGTAAAAACCGCTACCCTTGAACTGAATTACAAAACAGAACAGAGTTACACGTTTAGAAAACACACTATGGCTGCTTAACGGGAAAGGTGAGGTGGGGTGATGCATAAAACAAGGGTTTCAAATTAGCTCAGATACCGTTCCATAAACCCAATATGTAATAGACAAGACCTACTCCTTGCTCAGTGAATTGGACTCAACACCCCGTATTCACCGCCCAAGAATATATCTGACTAGTAAGAATCTTAAAACCTATGTATTGATATCACTCTCTAAGTGAGTCAAGTGGGTGTAAAGCGGCAGAAACACAGCAGTGAAAAGCACCTAAACCCCATTATAAAAATCAATTACTTTTAAAAACCCGTGAAACAAAGACAGTGAAAGAGAGAGAAATTCTTACAAAATTCGTTCAGGGGCTGTGATGCCACTTGGATTGACCATATCTAGACCCACAGCTGATTGAGACATAAGCGTGGACACTCTTGGGGATGAGAGGTTTGGTGAGGTTGGGTGAGCAAATGCAGACCCTTTAAAGTCATACTGCGTGGTACCCATCCCATGGGTCCCAAATCTCCAGGTTCAAGGGCATCTTCCTACATCGAAAACATGCATGAGAAACCCAGAAGATGGTACACCGTGTGATCGGGAAATGTTTCTAAAATGCACCTCATTACTCATCTCCTTGTGCTCGGGTTCGCCATTCCAGCCGCTTTACTAGCAATCTCCCTCCTTGGAGAATCAGCACCTTTAACCTCCTGTTCCATACAGGTTGCAATTTGTCCTGAGGATAAACGGGAAGAGGGGGAACCAATGCGAGACTATCTCTAGGTGTTGGGACAGGCACAGGTCACTCTATTCTCCCATCAGGAAGAAGAATTAACCACAGGCTCAGCCTGCCGCCCGGGACCAGAATAGTGCCAGAAGCAATCCTGCGCTTTTGCGGCCAGCTCCCAACAAACTGAGTTGAAAAATGGAGCTCAGGGGCACTGCAATTCACAAACCTGCAGACTTATAAATGATAACTCTCGTCCACAAATATATTGAGGGAAGACAACGAAGAGGATTGGAAAGCAAGGCAGAATTGCAGGAAACAGATTTCAGGAGGGAGATTCGAATCGCCTTTAAAGCACAGGAAAAGCGGCAAAACCTCGACAATGATGCCCTTGGCCAAAAAGGGCGTATGCGTTTTTTCCTGAATATATTCAGGAAAAAACGCATACGCCCTTTTTGGCCAACCAAGCAACCTGGAAAGGCAAATCAGCGCTACAAAGAAGTCTCGCTTCCCATCGGTCAAAAGGGCCATGCTGAATAAAGTGTCAAAACCAGAAATGCAGGACAGGCCATGGAGGAACGGGAGCCTGGCTACGCTGATGGGCGGGATGTAAATTGCCAACTGCCACTCTGGAGAAGTGTACGGTGTGTCCTGAAACATTTAAAAAACTCAGCTTAGACAGCATAGGGCATTTCCACTCATGGGGGTATAAATTGGGAAAACTAAAAATCAGCAAGACACAGGCACCCCAAAGTTTAGGGCTGCTCTGTTGACAAGAACCTCCACTTCGTTACACCTTAAATATCCCAGGAAAGAGAAAAATGGATAAAGAATTTGTGGTCCTTATGTACAATGGAATATCACTCAGCCATGAAATCAACGTCATAAGGCTAGTAGCAGCATGATGAGTGGATTTAGGTACGACGATTCTAAGTGAAATAAGTCACACAGAAAATGACACTTATCATAAGATATCACTTATAGAGGGAATGTAAAAACCGTTACCCTTGAACTGAATTACAAAACAGAACAGAGTCACACGTTTAGAAAACACACTATGGCTGCTTAACGGGAAAGGTGAGGTGGGGTGATGCATAAAACAAGGGTTTCAAATTAGCTCAGATACCGTTGCATAAACCCAATATGTAATACACAAGACCTACTCCTTGCTCAGTGATTTGGACTCAACACACCCTATTCACCGCCCAAGAATATATCTGATTAGTAAGAATCTTAAAACCTATGTATTGATATCTCTGTGTAAGTGAGTCAAGTGGGTGTAAAGCGGCATAAACACAGCAGTAAAAAGCAGCTAAACCCCATTATAAAAATCAATTACTTTTAAAAACCCGTGAAACAAAGACAGTGAAAGAGAGAGAAATTCTTACAAAATTCGATCAGGGGTTGTGATGCCACCTGGATTGACCATATCTAGACCCACAGCTGATTGAGACATAAGCGAGGACACTCTTCGGGCTGAGAGGTTTGGTGAGGTTGGGTGAGGAAACGCAGACCCTTTAAAGTAATACTGCGTGGTACCCATCCCATGGGTCCCAAATCTCCAGGTTCAAGGGCATCTTCCTACATCGAAAACATGCATGAGAAACCCAGAATTTGGTACACCGTGTGATCGGGAAAGGTTTCCAAAACGCACCTCATTTCTCATCTCCTTGTGCTCGGGTTCGCCATTCCAGCCGCTTTACTAGCAATCTCCCTCCTTGGAGAATCAGCACGTTTAACCTCCTGTTCCGTACAGGTTGCAATTTATCCTGAGGATGAACGGGAAGAGTGGGAACCAATGAGAGACTAGCTCGAGGTGTTTGGACAGGCACAGGTCACTCTATTTTCCCATCAGGAAGAAGAATTAACCACAGGCTCAGCCTGCCGCCCGGGACCAGAATAGGGCCTGAAGCAATCCTGCGCTTTTGCGGCCAGCTCCCAAGAAAGCGAGTTGAAAAATGGAGCTCAAGGGCACTGCAATTCACAAACCTGCAGACTTATAAATGATAACTCTCGTCCACAAATATATTGAGGGAAGGCAACGAAGAGGATTGGAAAGCAAGGCAGAATTGCAGGAAACAGATTTCAGGAGGGAGATTCGAATCGCCTTTAAAGCACAGGAAAAGCGGCAAAACCTCGACAATGATGCCCTTGGGCAAAAAGGGCGTATGCGCTTTTTCCTGAATATATTCAGGAAAAAACGCATACGCTCTTTTTGGCCAACCAAGCAACCAGGAAAGGCAAATCAGCGCTACAAAGAAGTCTCGCTTCCCATCGGTCAAAAGGGCCATGCTGAATAAAGTGTCAAAACCAGAAATGCAGGACAGGCCATGGAGAAACGGGAGCCTGCCTACGCTGATGTGCGGGATGAAAATTGCCAACAGCCACTCTGGAAAAGTGTACGGTTTGTCCTGAAATATCTAAAAAACTCAGCTTAGAGAGCATAGGGCACTTCCACTCATGGGCGTATAAATTGGGAAAACTAAAAATCAGCAAGACAGAGGCACCCCAAAGTTTAGGGCTTCTCTGTTGACAAGAACCTCCACTTCTTTACACCTTAAATATCCCAAGAAAGAGAAAAATGGATAAAGAAGTTGTGGTCCTTATGTACAATGGAATATCACTCAGCCATGAAATCAACGTCATAAGGCTAGTAGCAGCATGATGAGTGGATTTAGGTACGACGATTCAAAGTGAAATAAGTCACCCAGAAAAAGACACTTATCATAAGATATCACTTATAGAGGGAATGCAAAAACCGTTACCCTTGAACTGAATTACAAAACAGAACAGAGTCACACGTTTAGAAAACACACTATGGCTGCTTAACGGGAAAGGTGAGGTGGGGTGATGCATAAAACAAGGGTTTCAAATTAGCTCAGATACCGTTCCATAAAAACAGTATGTAATAGACAAGACCTACTCCTTGCTCAGTGAATTGGACTCAACACCCCCTATTCACCGCCCAAGAATATATCTGACTAGTAAGAATCTTAAAACCTATGTATTGATATCACTCTCTAAGTGAGTCAAGTGGGTGTAAAGCGGCAGAAACACAGCAGTGAAAAGCACCTAAACCCCATTATAAAAATCAATTACTTTTAAAAACCGTGAAACAAAGACAGTGAAAGAGAGAGAAATTCTTACAAAATTCGTTCAGGGGCTGTGATGCCACCTGGATTGACAATATCTAGACCCACAGCTGATTGAGACATAAGGGTGGACACTCTTGGGGCTGAGAGGTTTGGTGAGGTTGGGTGAGGAAACGCAGACCCTTTAAAGTAATACTGCGTGGTACCCATCCCATGGGTCCCAAATCTCCAGGTTCAAGGGCATCTTCCTACATCGAAAACATGCATGAGAAACCCAGAAGATGGTACACCGTGTGATCGGGAAAGGTTTCCAAAACGCACCTCATTTCTCATCTCCTTGTGCTCGGGTTCGCCATTCCAGCCGCTTTACTAGCAATCTCCCTCCTTGGAGAATCAGCACCTTTAACCTCCTGTTCCGTACAGGTTGCAATTTGTCCTGAGGATGAACGGGAAGAGTGGGAACCAATGAGAGACCAGCTCTAGGTGTTTGGACAGGCACAGGTCACTCTATTTTCCCATCAGGAAGAAGAATTAACCACAGGCTCAGCCTGCCGCCCGGGACCAGAATAGGGCCTGAAGCAATCCTGCGCTTTTGCGGCCAGCTCCCAAGAAAGCGAGTTGAAAAATGGAGCTCAGGGGCACTGCAATTCACAAACCTGCAGACTTATAAATGATAACTCTCGTCCACAAATATATTGAGGGAAGGCAACGAAGAGGATTGGAAAGCAAGGCAGAATTGCAGGAAACAGATTTCAGGAGGGAGATTCGAATCGCCTTTAAAGCACAGGAAAAGCGGCAAAAACCTCGACAATGATGCCCTTGGCCAAAAAGGGCGTATGCGTTTTTTCCTGAATATATTCAGGAAAAAACGCATACGCCCTTTTTGGCCAACCAAGCAACCTGGAAAGGCAAATCAGCGCTACAAAGAAGTCTCGCTTCCCATCGGTCAAAAGGGCCATGCTGAATAAAGTGTCAAAACCAGAAATGCAGGACAGGCCATGGAGAAACGGGAACCTGGCTACGCTGATGGGCGAGATGTAAATTGCCAACAGCCACTCTAGATAAGTGTACGGTGTGTCCTGAAACATCTAAGAAAATCAGCTTAGAGAGCACTGGGCACTTCCACTCATGGGCGTGTAAATTGGGAAAACTAAAAATCAGCAAGACACAGGCACCCCAAAATTTAGGGCTGCTCTGTTGACAAGAACCTCCACTTCGTTACACCTTAAATATCCCAGGAAAGAGAAAAATGGATAAAGAAGTTGTGGTCCTTATGTACAATGGAATATTACTCAGCCACGAAACCAACGTCATAAGGCTAGTAGCAGCATGATGAGTGGATTTAGGTATGACGATTCTAAGTGAAATAAGTCACACAGAAAAAGACACTTATCATAAGATATCACTTATAGAGGGAATGTAAAAACCGCTACCCTTGAACTGAATTACAAAACAGAACAGAGTCCCACGTTTAGAAAACACACTATGGCTGCTTCACGGGAAAGGTGAGGTGGGGTGATGCATAAAACAAGGGTTTCAAATTAGGTCAGATACCGTTCCATAAACCCAATATGTAATAGACAAGACCTACTCCTTGCTCAGTGATTTGGACTCAACACCCCCTATTCACCGCCCAAGAATATATCTTACTAGTAAGAATCTGAAAACCTATGTATTGATATCTCTCTGTAAGTGAGTCAAGTGGGTGTAAAGCGGCATAAACACAGCAGTAAAAAGCAGCTAAACCCCATTATAAAAATCAAATACTTTTAAAAACCCGTGAAACAAAGACAGTGAAAGAGAGAGAAATTCTTACAAAATTCGTTCAGGGGCTGTGATGCCACCTGGATTGACCATATCTAGACCCACAGCTGATTGAGACATAAGCGTGGACACTTTTGGGGATGAGAGGTTTGGTGAGGTTGGGTGAGCAAACGCAGACCCTTTAAAGTAATACTGCGTGGTACCCATCCCATGGGTCCCAAATCTCCAGGTTCAAGGGCATCTTCCTACATCGAAATCATGCATGAGAAACCCAGAAGATGGTACACAGTGTGATCGGGAAAGGTTTCCAAAACGCACCTCATTTCTCATCTCCTTGTGCTCGGGTTCGCCATTCCAGCCGCTTTACTAGCAATCTCCCTCCTTGGAGAATCAGCACCTTTAACCTCCTATTCCGTACAGGTTGCAATTTGTCCTGAGGATGAACGGGAAGAGTGGGAACCAATGAGAGACTAGCTCTAGGTGTTGGGTCAGGCACAGGTCACTCTACTTTCCCATCAGGAAGAAGAATTAACCACAGGCTCAGCCTGCCGCCAGGGACCACAATAGGGCCTGAAGCAATCCTGCGCTTTTGCAGCCAGCTCCCAAGAAAGCGAGTTGAAAAATGGAGCTCAGGGGCACTGCAATTCACAAACCTGCAGACTTATAAATGATAACTCTCGTCCACAAATATATTGAAGGAAGGCAACTAAGAGGATTTGAAAGCAAGGCAGAATTGCAGGAAACAGATTTCAGGAGGGAGATTCGAATCGCCTTTAAAGCACAGGAAAAGCGGCAAAACCTCGACAATGATGCCCTTGGCCAAAAAGGGCGTATGCGTTTTTTCCTGAATATATTCAGGAAAAAACGCATACGCCCTTTTTGGCCAACCAAGCAACCTGGAAAGGCAAATCAGCGCTACAAAGAAGTCTCGCTTCCCATCGGTCAAAAGGGCCATGCTGAATAAAGTGTCAAAACCAGAAATGCAGGACAGGCCATGGAGGAATGGGAGCCTGGCTACGCTGATGGGCGGGATGTAAATTGCCAACAGCCACTCCGGAGAAGTGTACGGTGTGTCCTGAAACATTTAAAAAACTCACCTTAGACAGCATAGGGCATTTCCACTCATGGGGGTATAAATTGGGAAAACTAAAAATCAGCAAGACACAGGCACCCCAAAGTTTAGGGCTGCTCTTTTGACAAGAACCTCCACTTCGTTACACCTTAAATATCCCAGGAAAGAGAAAAATGGATAAAGAAGTTGTGGTCCTTATGTACAATGGAATATCACTCAGCCATGAAATCAACGTCATAAGGCTAGTAGCAGCATGATGAGTGGATTTAGGTACGACGATTCTAAGTGAAATAAGTCACACAGAAAAGGTCACTTATCATAAGATATCACTTATAGAGGGAATGTAAAAACCGCTACCCTTGAACTGAATTACAAAACAGAACAGAGTCACACCTTTAGAAAACACACTATGGCTGCTTAACGGGAAAGGTGAGGTGGGGTGATGCATAAAACAAGGGTTTCAAATTAGCTCAGATACCGTTCCATAAACCCAATATGTAATAGACAAGACCTACTCCTTGCTCAGTGAATTGGACTCAACACCCCGTATTCACCGCCCAAGAATATATCTGACTAGTAAGAATCTTAAAACCTATGTATTGATATCACTCTCTAAGTGAGTCAAGTGGGTGTAAAGCGGCAGAAACACAGCAGTGAAAAGCACCTAAACCCCATTATAAAAATCAATTACTTTTAAAAACCCGTGAAACAAAGACAGTGAAAGAGAGAGAAATTCTTACAAAATTCGTTCAGGGGCTGTGATGCCACTTGGATTGACCATATCTAGACCCACAGCTGATTGAGACATAAGCGTGGACACTCTTGGGGATGAGAGGTTTGGTGAGGTTGGGTGAGCAAATGCAGACCCTTTAAAGTCATACTGCGTGGTACCCATCCCATGGGTCCCAAATCTCCAGGTTCAAGGGCATCTTCCTACATCGAAAACATGCATGAGAAACCCAGAAGATGGTACACCGTGTGATCGGGAAATGTTTCTAAAATGCACCTCATTACTCATCTCCTTGTGCTCGGGTTCGCCATTCCAGCCGCTTTACTAGCAATCTCCCTCCTTGGAGAATCAGCACCTTTAACCTCCTGTTCCATACAGGTTGCAATTTGTCCTGAGGATAAACGGGAAGAGGGGGAACCAATGCGAGACTATCTCTAGGTGTTGGGACAGGCACAGGTCACTCTATTCTCCCATCAGGAAGAAGAATTAACCACAGGCTCAGCCTGCCGCCCGGGACCAGAATAGGGCCAGAAGCAATCCTGCGCTTTTGCGGCCAGCTCCCAACAAACTGAGTTGAAAAATGGAGCTCAGGGGCACTGCAATTCACAAACCTGCAGACTTATAAATGATAACTCTCGTCCACAAATATATTGAAGGAAGGCAACGAAGAGGATTTGAAAGCAAGGCAGAATTGCAGGAAACAGATTTCAGGAGGGAGATTCGAATCGCCTTTAAAGCACAGGAAAAGCGGCAAAACCTCGACAATGATGCCCTTGGCCAAAAAGGGCGTATGCGTTTTTTCCTGAATATATTCAGGAAAAAACGCATACGCCCTTTTTGGCCAACCAAGCAACCTGGAAAGGCAAATCAGCGCTACAAAGAAGTCTCGCTTCCCATCGGTCAAAAGGGCCATGCTGAATAAAGTGTCAAAACCAGAAATGCAGGACAGGCCATGGAGGAACGGGAGCCTGGCTACGTTGATGGGCGGGATGTAAATTGCCAACAGCCACTCCGGAGAAGTGTACGGTGTGTCCTGAAACATTTAAAAAACTCACCTTAGACAGCATAGGGCATTTCCACTCATGGGGGTATAAATTGGGAAAACTAAAAATCAGCAAGACACAGGCACCGAAAAGTTTAGGGCTGCTCTTTTGACAAGAACCTCCACTTCGTTACACCTTAAATATCCCAGGAAAGAGAAAAATGGATAAAGAAGTTGTGGTCCTTATGTACAATGGAATATCACTCAGCCATGAAATCAACGTCATAAGGCTAGTAGCAGCATGATGAGTGGATTTAGGTACGACGATTCTAAGTGAAATAAGTCACACAGAAAAGGACACTTATCATAAGATATCACTTATAGAGGGAATGTAAAAACCGCTACCCTTGAACTGAATTACAAAACAGAACAGAGTTACACGTTTAGAAAACACACTATGGCTGCTTAACGGGAAAGGTGAGGTGGGGTGATGCATAAAACAAGGGTTTCAAATTAGCTCAGATACCGTTCCATAAACCCAATATGTAATAGACAAGACCTACTCCTTGCTCAGTGAATTGGACTCAACACCCCGTATTCACCGCCCAAGAATATATCTGACTAGTAAGAATCTTAAAACCTATGTATTGATATCACTCTCTAAGTGAGTCAAGTGGGTGTAAAGCGGCAGAAACACAGCAGTGAAAAGCACCTAAACCCCATTATAAAAATCAATTACTTTTAAAAACCCGTGAAACAAAGACAGTGAAAGAGAGAGAAATTCTTACAAAATTCGTTCAGGGGCTGTGATGCCACTTGGATTGACCATATCTAGACCCACAGCTGATTGAGACATAAGCGTGGACACTCTTGGGGATGAGAGGTTTGGTGAGGTTGGGTGAGCAAATGCAGACCCTTTAAAGTCATACTGCGTGGTACCCATCCCATGGGTCCCAAATCTCCAGGTTCAAGGGCATCTTCCTACATCGAAAACATGCATGAGAAACCCAGAAGATGGTACACCGTGTGATCGGGAAATGTTTCTAAAATGCACCTCATTACTCATCTCCTTGTGCTCGGGTTCGCCATTCCAGCCGCTTTACTAGCAATCTCCCTCCTTGGAGAATCAGCACCTTTAACCTCCTGTTCCATACAGGTTGCAATTTGTCCTGAGGATAAACGGGAAGAGGGGGAACCAATGCGAGACTATCTCTAGGTGTTGGGACAGGCACAGGTCACTCTATTCTCCCATCAGGAAGAAGAATTAACCACAGGCTCAGCCTGCCGCCCGGGACCAGAATAGGGCCAGAAGCAATCCTGTGCTTTTGCGGCCAGCTCCCAACAAACTGAGTTGAAAAATGGAGCTCAGGGGCACTGCAATTCACAAACCTGCAGACTTATAAATGATAACTCTCGTCCACAAATATATTGAAGGAAGGCAACGAAGAGGATTTGAAAGCAAGGCAGAATTGCAGGAAACAGATTTCAGGAGGGAGATTCGAATCGCCTTTAAAGCACAGGAAAAGCGGCAAAACCTCGACAATGATGCCCTTGGCCAAAAAGGGCGTATGCGTTTTTTCCTGAATATATTCAGGAAAAAACGCATACGCCCTTTTTGGCCAACCAAGCAACCTGGAAAGGCAAATCAGCGCTACAAAGAAGTCTCGCTTCCCATCGGTCAAAAGGGCCATGCTGAATAAAGTGTCAAAACCAGAAATGCAGGACAGGCCATGGAGGAACGGGAGCCTGGCTACGCTGATGGGCGGGATGTAAATTGCCAACAGCCACTCCGGAGAAGTGTACGGTGTGTCCTGAAACATTTAAAAAACTCACCTTAGACAGCATAGGGCATTTCCACTCATGGGGGTATAAATTGGGAAAACTAAAAATCAGCAAGACACAGGCACCGAAAAGTTTAGGGCTGCTCTTTTGACAAGAACCTCCACTTCGTTACACCTTAAATATCCCAGGAAAGAGAAAAATGGATAAAGAAGTTGTGGTCCTTATGTACAATGGAATATCACTCAGCCATGAAATCAACGTCATAAGGCTAGTAGCAGCATGATGAGTGGATTTAGGTACGACGATTCTAAGTGAAATAAGTCACACAGAAAAGGACACTTATCATAAGATATCACTTATAGAGGGAATGTAAAAACCGCTACCCTTGAACTGAATTACAAAACAGAACAGAGTTACACGTTTAGAAAACACACTATGGCTGCTTAACGGGAAAGGTGAGGTGGGGTGATGCATAAAACAAGGGTTTCAAATTAGCTCAGATACCGTTCCATAAACCCAATATGTAATAGACAAGACCTACTCCTTGCTCAGTGAATTGGACTCAACACCCCGTATTCACCGCCCAAGAATATATCTGACTAGTAAGAATCTTAAAACCTATGTATTGATATCACTCTCTAAGTGAGTCAAGTGGGTGTAAAGCGGCAGAAACACAGCAGTGAAAAGCACCTAAACCCCATTATAAAAATCAATTACTTTTAAAAACCCGTGAAACAAAGACAGTGAAAGAGAGAGAAATTCTTACAAAATTCGTTCAGGGGCTGTGATGCCACTTGGATTGACCATATCTAGACCCACAGCTGATTGAGACATAAGCGTGGACACTCTTGGGGATGAGAGGTTTGGTGAGGTTGGGTGAGCAAATGCAGACCCTTTAAAGTCATACTGCGTGGTACCCATCCCATGGGTCCCAAATCTCCAGGTTCAAGGGCATCTTCCTACATCGAAAACATGCATGAGAAACCCAGAAGATGGTACACCGTGTGATCGGGAAATGTTTCTAAAATGCACCTCATTACTCATCTCCTTGTGCTCGGGTTCGCCATTCCAGCCGCTTTACTAGCAATCTCCCTCCTTGGAGAATCAGCACCTTTAACCTCCTGTTCCATACAGGTTGCAATTTGTCCTGAGGATAAACGGGAAGAGGGGGAACCAATGCGAGACTATCTCTAGGTGTTGGGACAGGCACAGGTCACTCTATTCTCCCATCAGGAAGAAGAATTAACCACAGGCTCAGCCTGCCGCCCGGGACCAGAATAGGGCCAGAAGCAATCCTGCGCTTTTGCGGCCAGCTCCCAACAAACTGAGTTGAAAAATGGAGCTCAGGGGCACTGCAATTCACAAACCTGCAGACTTATAAATGATAACTCTCGTCCACAAATATATTGAGGGAAGACAACGAAGAGGATTGGAAAGCAAGGCAGAATTGCAGGAAACAGATTTCAGGAGGGAGATTCGAATCGCCTTTAAAGCACAGGAAAAGCGGCAAAACCTCGACAATGATGCCCTTGGCCAAAAAGGGCGTATGCGTTTTTTCCTGAATATATTCAGGAAAAAACGCATACGCCCTTTTTGGCCAACCAAGCAACCTGGAAAGGCAAATCAGCGCTACAAAGAAGTCTCGCTTCCCATCGGTCAAAAGGGCCATGCTGAATAAAGTGTCAAAACCAGAAATGCAGGACAGGCCATGGAGGAACGGGAGCCTGGCTACGCTGATGGGCGGGATGTAAATTGCCAACTGCCACTCTGGAGAAGTGTACGGTGTGTCCTGAAACATTTAAAAAACTCAGCTTAGACAGCATAGGGCATTTCCACTCATGGGGGTATAAATTGGGAAAACTAAAAATCAGCAAGACACAGGCACCCCAAAGTTTAGGGCTGCTCTGTTGACAAGAACCTCCACTTCGTTACACCTTAAATATCCCAGGAAAGAGAAAAATGGATAAAGAAGTTGTGGTCCTTATGTACAATGGAATATCACTCAGCCATGAAATCAACGTCATAAGGCTAGTAGCAGCATGATGAGTGGATTTAGGTATGACGATTCTAAGTGAAATAAGTCACACAGAAAAAGACACTTATCATAAGATATCACTTATAGAGGGAATGTAAAAACCGCTACCCTTGAACTGAATTACAAAACAGAACAGAGTCCCACGTTTAGAAAACACACTATGGCTGCTTAACGGGAAAGGTGAGGTTGGGTGATGCATAAAACAAGGGTTTCAAATTAGCTCAGATACCGTTCCATAAACCCAATATGTAATAGACAAGACCTACTCCTTGCTCAGTGATTTGGACTCAACACCCCCTATTCACCGCCCAAGAATATATCTTACTAGTAAGAATCTGAAAACCTATGTATTGATATCTCTCTGTAAGTGAGTCAAGTGGGTGTAAAGGGGCATAAACACAGCAGTAAAAAGCAGCTAAACCCCATTATAAAAATCAATTACTTTTAAAAACCCGTGAAACAAAGACAGTGAAAGAGAGAGAAATTCTTACAAAATTCGTTCAGGGGCTGTGATGCCACCTGGATTGACCATATCTAGACCCACAGCTGATTGAGACATAAGGGTGGACACTCTTGGGGCTGAGAGGTTTGGTGAGGTTGGGTGAGGAAACGCAGACCCTTTAAAGTAATACTGCGTGGTACCCATCCCATGGGTCCCAAATCTCCAGGTTCAAGGGCATCTTCCTACATCGAAATCATGCATGAGAAACCCAGAAGATGGTACACAGTGTGATTGGGAAAGGTTTCCAAAACGCACCTCATTTCTCATCTCCTTGTGCTCGGGTTCGCCATTCCAGCCGCTTTACTAGCAATCTCCCTCCTTGGAGAATCAGCACCTTTAACCTCCTGTTCCGTACAGGTTGCAATTTGTCCTGAGGATGAACGGGAAGAGTGGGAACCAATGAGAGACCAGCTCTAGGTGTTGGGTCAGGCACAGGTCACTCTACTTTCCCATCAGGAAGAAGAATTAACCACAGGCTCAGCCTGCCGCCAGGGACCACAATAGGGCCTGAAGCAATCCTGCGCTTTTGCGGCCAGCTCCCAAGAAAGCGAGTTGAAAAATGGAGCTCGGGGCACTGCAATTCACAAACCTGCAGACTTATAAATGATAACTCTCGTCCACAAATATATTGAGGGAAGGCAACGAAGAGGATTGGAAAGCAAGGCAGAATTGCAGGAAGCAGATTTCAGGAGGGAGATTCGAATCGCCTTTAAAGCACAGGAAAAGCGGCAAAACCTCGACAATGATGCCCTTGGCCAAAAAGGGCGTATGCGTTTTTTCCTGAATATATTCAGGAAAAAACGCATACGCCCTTTTTGGCCAACCAAGCAACCTGGAAAGGCAAATCAGCGCTACAAAGAAGTCTCGCTTCCCATCGGTCAAAAGGGCCATGCTGAATAAAGTGTCAAAACCAGAAATGCAGGACAGGCCATGGAGAAACGGGAGCCTGGCTACGCTGATGGGTGGGATGTAAATTGCCAACAGCCACTCTGGAGAACTGTACGGCGTGTCCTGAAACATCTAAAAAACTCAGCTTAGAGAGCATAGGGCACTTCCACTCATGGGCGTGTAAATTGGGAAATCTAAAAATCAGCAAGACACAGGCACCCCAAAGATTAGGGCTGCTCTGTTGACAAGAACCTCCACTTCGTTACACCTTAAATATCCCAGGAAAGAGAAAAATGGATAAAGAAGTTGTGGTCCTTATGTACAATGGAATATCACTCAGCCATGAAATCAACGTCATAAGGCTAGTAGCAGCATGATGAGTGGATTTAGGTATGACGATTCTAAGTGAAATAAGTCACACAGAAAAAGACACTTATCATAAGATATCACTTATAGAGGGAATGTAAAAACCGCTACCCTTGAACTGAATTACAAAATAGAACAGAGTCCCACGTTTAGAAAACATACTATGGCTGCTTAACGGGAAAGGTGAGGTGGGGTGATGCATAAAACAAGGGTTTCAAATTAGCTCAGATACCGTTCCATAAACCCAATATGTAATAGACAAGACCTACTCCTTGCTCAGTGATTTGGACTCAACACCCCCTATTCACCGCCCAAGAATATATCTGACTAGTAAGAATCTTAAAACCTATGTATTGATATCTCTCTGTAAGTGAGTCAAGTGGGTGTAAAGCGGCATAAACACAGCAGTAAAAAGCAGCTAAACCCCATTATAAAAATCAATTACTTTTAAAAACCCGTGAAACAAAGACAGTGAAAGAGAGAGAAATTCTTACAAAATTCGTTCAGGGGTTGTGATGCCACCTGGATTGACCATATCTAGACCCACAGCTGATTGAGACATAAGCGTGGACACTCTTGGGGCTGAGAGGTTTGGTGAGGTTGGGTGAGGAAACGCAGACCCTTTAAAGTAATACTGCGTGGTACCCATCCCATGGGTCCCAAATCTCCAGGTTCAAGGGCATCTTCCTACATCGAAAACATGCATGAGAAACCCAGAAGATGGTACACCGTGTGATCGGGAAAGGTTTCCAAAACGCACCTCATTTCTCATCTCCTTGTGCTCGGGTTCGCCATTCCAGCCGCTTTACTAGCAATCTCCCTCCTTGGAGAATCAGCACCTTTAACCTCCTGTTCCGTACAGGTTGCAATTTGTCCTGAGGATGAACGGGAAGAGTGGGAACCAATGAGAGACCAGCTCGAGGTGTTTGGACAGGCACAGGTCACTCTATTTTCCCATCAGGAAGAAGAATTAACCACAGGCTCAGCCTGCCGCCCGGGACCAGAATAGGGCCTGAAGCAATCCTGCGCTTTTGCGGCCAGCTCCCAAGAAAGCGAGTTGAAAAATGGAGCTCAGGGGCACTGCAATTCACAAACCTGCAGACTTATAAATGATAATTCTCGTCCACAAATATATTGAGGGAAGGCAACGAAGAGGATTGGAAAGCAAGGCAGAATTGCAGGAAACAGATTTCAGGAGGGAGATTCGAATCGCCTTTAAAGCACAGGAAAAGCGGCAAAAACCTCGACAATGATGCCCTTGGCCAAAAAGGGCGTATGCGTTTTTTCCTGAATATATTCAGGAAAAAACGCATACGCCCTTTTTGGCCAACCAAGCAACCTGGAAAGGCAAATCAGCGCTACAAAGAAGTCTCGCTTCCCATCGGTCAAAAGGGCCATGCTGAATAAAGTATCAAAACCAGAAATGCAGGACAGGCCATGGAGAAACGGGAGCCTGGCTACGCTGATGGGCGAGATGTAAATTGCCAACAGCCACTCTAGATAAGTGTACGGTGTGTCCTGAAACATCTAAGAAAATCAGCTTAGAGAGCACTGGGCACTTCCACTCATGGGCGTGTAAATTGGGAAAACTAAAAATCAGCAAGACACAGGCACCCCAAAATTTAGGGCTGCTCTGTTGACAAGAACCTCCACTTCGTTACACCTTAAATATCCCAGGAAAGAGAAAAATGGATAAAGAAGTTGTGGTCCTTATGTACAATGGAATATTACTCAGCCACGAAACCAACGTCATAAGGCTAGTAGCAGCATGATGAGTGGATTTAGGTATGACGATTCTAAGTGAAATAAGTCACACAGAAAAAGACACTTATCATAAGATATCACTTATAGAGGGAATGTAAAAACCGCTACCCTTGAACTGAATTACAAAACAGAACAGAGTCCCACGTTTAGAAAACACACTATGGCTGCTTCACTGGAAAGGTGAGGTGGGGTGATGCATAAAACAAGGGTTTCAAATTAGGTCAGATACCGTTCCATAAACCCAATATGTAATAGACAAGACCTACTCCTTGCTCAGTGATTTGGACTCAACACCCCCTATTCACCGCCCAAGAATATATCTTACTAGTAAGAATCTGAAAACCTATGTATTGATATCTCTCTGTAAGTGAGTCAAGTGGGTGTAAAGCGGCATAAACACAGCAGTAAAAAGCAGCTAAACCCCATTATAAAAATCAAATACTTTTAAAAACCCGTGAAACAAAGACAGTGAAAGAGAGAGAAATTCTTACAAAATTCGTTCAGGGGCTGTGATGCCACCTGGATTGACCATATCTAGACCCACAGCTGATTGAGACATAAGCGTGGACACTTTTGGGGATGAGAGGTTTGGTGAGGTTGGGTGAGCAAACGCAGACCCTTTAAAGTAATACTGCGTGGTACCCATCCCATGGGTCCCAAATCTCCAGGTTCAAGGGCATCTTCCTACATCGAAATCATGCATGAGAAACCCAGAAGATGGTACACAGTGTGATCGGGAAAGGTTTCCAAAACGCACCTCATTTCTCATCTCCTTGTGCTCGGGTTCGCCATTCCAGCCGCTTTACTAGCAATCTCCCTCCTTGGAGAATCAGCACCTTTAACCTCCTGTTCCGTACAGGTTGCAATTTGTCCTGAGGATGAACGGGAAGAGTGGGAACCAATGAGAGACTAGCTCTAGGTGTTGGGTCAGGCACAGGTCACTCTACTTTCCCATCAGGAAGAAGAATTAACCACAGGCTCAGCCTGCCGCCAGGGACCACAATAGGGCCTGAAGCAATCCTGCGCTTTTGCAGCCAGCTCCCAAGAAAGCGAGTTGAAAAATGGAGCTCAGGGGCACTGCAATTCACAAACCTGCAGACTTATAAATGATAACTCTCGTCCACAAATATATTGAAGGAAGGCAACTAAGAGGATTTGAAAGCAAGGCAGAATTGCAGGAAACAGATTTCAGGAGGGAGATTCGAATCGCCTTTAAAGCACAGGAAAAGCGGCAAAAACCTCGACAATGATGCCCTTGGCCAAAAAGGGCGTATGCGTTTTTTCCTGAATATATTCAGGAAAAAACGCATACGCCCTTTTTGGCCAACCAAGCAACCTGGAAAGGCAAATCAGCGCTACAAAGAAGTCTCGCTTCCCATCGGTCAAAAGGGCCATGCTGAATAAAGTATCAAAACCAGAAATGCAGGACAGGCCATGGAGAAACGGGAGCCTGGCTACGCTGATGGGCGAGATGTAAATTGCCAACAGCCACTCTAGATAAGTGTACGGTGTGTCCTGAAACATCTAAGAAAATCAGCTTAGAGAGCACTGGGCACTTCCACTCATGGGCGTGTAAATTGGGAAAACTAAAAATCAGCAAGACACAGGCACCCCAAAATTTAGGGCTGCTCTGTTGACAAGAACCTCCACTTCGTTACACCTTAAATATCCCAGGAAAGAGAAAAATGGATAAAGAAGTTGTGGTCCTTATGTACAATGGAATATTACTCAGCCACGAAACCAACGTCATAAGGCTAGTAGCAGCATGATGAGTGGATTTAGGTATGACGATTCTAAGTGAAATAAGTCACACAGAAAAAGACACTTATCATAAGATATCACTTATAGAGGGAATGTAAAAACCGCTACCCTTGAACTGAATTACAAAACAGAACAGAGTCCCACGTTTAGAAAACACACTATGGCTGCTTCACTGGAAAGGTGAGGTGGGGTGATGCATAAAACAAGGGTTTCAAATTAGGTCAGATACCGTTCCATAAACCCAATATGTAATAGACAAGACCTACTCCTTGCTCAGTGATTTGGACTCAACACCCCCTATTCACCGCCCAAGAATATATCTTACTAGTAAGAATCTGAAAACCTATGTATTGATATCTCTCTGTAAGTGAGTCAAGTGGGTGTAAAGCGGCATAAACACAGCAGTAAAAAGCAGCTAAACCCCATTATAAAAATCAAATACTTTTAAAAACCCGTGAAACAAAGACAGTGAAAGAGAGAGAAATTCTTACAAAATTCGTTCAGGGGCTGTGATGCCACCTGGATTGACCATATCTAGACCCACAGCTGATTGAGACATAAGCGTGGACACTTTTGGGGATGAGAGGTTTGGTGAGGTTGGGTGAGCAAACGCAGACCCTTTAAAGTAATACTGCGTGGTACCCATCCCATGGGTCCCAAATCTCCAGGTTCAAGGGCATCTTCCTACATCGAAATCATGCATGAGAAACCCAGAAGATGGTACACAGTGTGATCGGGAAAGGTTTCCAAAACGCACCTCATTTCTCATCTCCTTGTGCTCGGGTTCGCCATTCCAGCCGCTTTACTAGCAATCTCCCTCCTTGGAGAATCAGCACCTTTAACCTCCTGTTCCGTACAGGTTGCAATTT
The DNA here is from genome assembly GCF_965194825.1 of Balaenoptera physalus. Taxonomy (NCBI): domain Eukaryota; kingdom Metazoa; phylum Chordata; class Mammalia; order Artiodactyla; family Balaenopteridae; genus Balaenoptera; species Balaenoptera physalus. Next base: position 12,581 of record NW_028125579.1, on the reverse strand, counting down.
GTCCTGAGGATGAACGGGAAGAGTGGGAACCAATGAGAGACTAGCTCTAGGTGTTGGGTCAGGCACAGGTCACTCTACTTTCCCATCAGGAAGAAGAATTAACCACAGGCTCAGCCTGCCGCCAGGGACCACAATAGGGCCTGAAGCAATCCTGCGCTTTTGCAGCCAGCTCCCAAGAAAGCGAGTTGAAAAATGGAGCTCAGGGGCACTGCAATTCACAAACCTGCAGACTTATAAATGATAACTCTCGTCCACAAATATATTGAAGGAAGGCAACTAAGAGGATTTGAAAGCAAGGCAGAATTGCAGGAAACAGATTTCAGGAGGGAGATTCGAATCGCCTTTAAAGCACAGGAAAAGCGGCAAAACCTCGACAATGATGCCCTTGGCCAAAAAGGGCGTATGCGTTTTTTCCTGAATATATTCAGGAAAAAACGCATACGCCCTTTTTGGCCAACCAAGCAACCTGGAAAGGCAAATCAGCGCTACAAAGAAGTCTCGCTTCCCATCGGTCAAAAGGGCCATGCTGAATAAAGTGTCAAAACCAGAAATGCAGGACAGGCCATGGAGGAACGGGAGCCTGGCTACCCTGATGGGCGGGATGTAAATTGACAACAGCCACTCCGGAGAAGTGTACGGTGTGTCATGAAACATTTAAAAAACTCAGCTTAGACAGCATAGGGCACTTCCACTCATGGGGGTATAAATTGGGAAAACTAAAAATCAGCAAGACAGAGGCACCCCAAAGTTTAGGGCTTCTCTGTTGACAAGAACCTCCACTTCGTTACACCTTAAATATCCCACGAAAGAGAAAAATGGATAAAGAAGTTGTGGTCCTTATGTACAATGGAATATCACTCAGCCATGAAATCAACGTCATAAGGCTAGTAGCAGCATGATGAGTGGATTTAGGTATGACGATTCTAAGTGAAATAAGTCAAACAGAAAAAGGCACTTATCATAAGATATCACTTATAGAGGGAATGTAAAAACCGCTACCCTTGAACTGAATTACAAAACAGAACAGAGTCCCACGTTTAGAAAACACACTATGGCTGCTTAACGGGAAAGGTGACGTGGGGTGATGCATAAAACAAGGGTTTCAAATTAGCTCAGATACCGTTCCATAAACCCAATATGTAATAGACAAGACCTACTCCTTGCTCAGTGAATTGGACTCAACACCCCCTATTCACCGCCCAAGAATATATCTTACTAGTAAGAATCTTAAAACCTATGTATTGATATCTCTCTGTAAGTGAGTCAAGTGGGTGTAAAGCGGCATAAACACAGCAGTAAAAAGCAGCTAAACCCCATTATAAAAATCAATTACTTTTAAAAACCGTGAAACAAAGACAGTGAAAGAGAGAGAAATTCTTACAAAATTCGTTCAGGGGCTGTGATGCCACCTGGATTGACCATATCTAGACCCACAGCTGATTGAGACATAAGGGTGGACACTCTTGGGGCTGAGAGGTTTGGTGAGGTTGGGTGAGGAAACGCAGACCCTTTAAAGTAATACTGCGTGGTACCAATCCCATGGGTCCCAAATCTCCAGGTTCAAGGGCATCTTCCTACATCGAAAACATGCATGAGAAACCCAGAAGATGGTACACCGTGTGATCGGGAAAGGTTTCCAAAACGCACCTCATTTCTCATCTCCCTGTGCTCGGGTTCGCCATTCCAGCCGCTTTACTAGCAATCTCCCTCCTTGGAGAATCAGCACCTTTAACCTCCTGTTCCGTACAGGTTGCAATTTGTCCTGAGGATGAACGGGAAGAGGGGGAACCAATGAGAGACCAGCTCTAGGTGTTGGGACAGGCACAGGTCACTCCATTTTCCCATCAGGAAGAAGAATTAACCACAGGCTCAGCCTGCCGCCCGGGACCAGAATAGGGCCTGAAGCAATACTGCGCTTTTGCGGACAGCTCCCAAGAAAGCGAGTTGAAAAATGGAGCTCAGGGGCACTGCAATTCACAAACCTGCAGACTTATAAATGATAACTCTCGTCCACAAATATATTGAGGGAAGACAACGAAGAGGATTGGAAAGCAAGGCAGAATTGCAGGAAACAGATTTCAGGAGGGAGATTCGAATCGCCTTTAAAGCACAGGAAAAGCGGCAAAACCTCGACAATGATGCCCTTGGCCAAAAAGGGCGTATGCGTTTTTTCCTGAATATATTCAGGAAAAAACGCATACGCCCTTTTTGGCCAACCAAGCAACCTGGAAAGGCAAATCAGCGCTACAAAGTAGTCTCGCTTCCCATCGGTCAAAAGGGCCATGCTGAATAAAGTGTCAAAACCAGAAATGCAGGACAGGCCATGGAGAAACGGGAGCCTGGCTACGCTGATGGGCGGGATGTAAATTGCCAACAGCCACTCTGGAGAAGTGTACGGTGTGTCCTGAAATATCTAAAAAACTCAGCTTAGAGAGCATAGGGCACTTCCACTCATGGGCGTATAAATTGGGAAAACTAAAAATCAGCAAGACACAGGCATCCCAAAGTTTAGGGCTGCTCTGTTGACAAGAACCTCAACTTCGTTACACCTTAAATATCCCAGGAAAGAGAAAAATGGATAAAGAAGTTGTGGTCCTTATGTACAATGGAATATCACTCAGCCATGAAATCAACGTCATAAGGCTAGTAGCAGCATGATGAGTGGATTTAGGTACGACGATTCTAAGTGAAATAAGTCACACAGAAAAAGACACTTATCATAAGATATCACTTATAGAGGGAATTTAAAAACCGCTACCCTTGAACTGAATTAAAAAACAGAGCAGAGTCACACGTTTAGAAAACACACTATGGCTGCTTAACGGGAAAGGTGAGGTGGGGTGATGCATAAAACAAGGGTTTCAAATTAGCTCAGATACCGTTGCTTAAACCCAATATGTAATAGACAAGACCTACTCCTTGCTCAGTGATTTGGACTCAACACCCCCTATTCACCGCCCAAGAATATATCTGATTAGTAAGAATCTTAAAACCTATGTATTGATATCTCTCTGTAAGTGAGTCAAGTGGGTGTAAAGCGGCATAAACACAGCAGTAAAAAGCAACTAAACCCCATTATAAAAATCAATTACTTTTAAAAACCCGTGAAACAAAGACAGTGAAAGAGAGAGAAATTCTTACAAAATTCGTTCAGGGGTTGTGATGCCACCTGGATTGACCATATCTAGACCCACAGCTGATTGAGACATAAGCGTGGACACTCTTGGGGATGAGAGGTTTGGTGAGGTTGGGTGAGCAAATGCAGACCCTTTAAAGTCATACTGCGTGGTACCCATCCCATGGGTCCCAAATCTCCAGGTTCAAGGGCATCTTCCTACATCGAAAACATGCATGAGAAACCCAGAAGATGGTACACCGTGTGATCGGGAAATGTTTCTAAAATGCACCTCATTACTCATCTCCTTGTGCTCGGGTTCGCCATTCCAGCCGCTTTACTAGCAATCTCCCTCCTTGGAGAATCAGCACCTTTAATCTCCTGTTCCATACAGGTTGCAATTTGTCCTGAGGATAAACGGGAAGAGCGGGAACCAATGCGAGACTAGCTCTAGGTGTTGGGACAGGCACAGGTCACTCTATTTTCCCATCAGGAAGAAGAATTAACCACAGGCTCAGCCTGCCGCCCGGGACCAGAATAGGGCCAGAAGCAATCCTGCGCTTTTGCGGCCAGCTCCCAACAAAGTGAGTTGAAAAATGGAACTCAGGGGCACTGCAATTCACAAACCTGCAGACTCATAAATGATGACTCTCCTCCAAAAATATATTGAGGGAAGGCAACGAAGAGGATTTGAAAGCAAGGGAGAATTGCAGGAAACAGATTTCAGGAGGGAGATTCGAATCGCTTTTAAAGCACAGGAAAAGCGGCAAAACCTCGACAATGATGCCCTTGGTCAAAAAGGGCGTATGCGGTTTTTCCTGAATATATTCAGGAAAAAACGCATACGCCCTTTTTGGCCAACCAAGCAACCTGGAAAGGCAAATCAGCGCTACAAAGAAGTCTCGCTTCCCATCGGTCAAAAGGGCCATGCTGAATAAAGTGTCAAAACCAGAAATGCAGGACAGGCCATGGAGAAACGGGAGCCTGCCTACGCTGATGTGCGGGATGTAAATTGCCAACAGCCACTCTGGAGAAGTGTACGGTTTGTCCTGAAACATCTAAAAAACTCAGCTTAGAGAGCTTAGGGCACTTCCATTCATGGGCGCATAAATTGGGAAAACTAAAAATCAGCAAGACAGAGGCACCCCAAAGTTTAGGGCTTCTCTGTTGACAAGAACCTCCACTTCGTTACACCTTAAATATCCCAAGAAAGAGAAAAATGGATAAAGAAGTTGTGGTCCTTATGTACAATGGAATATCACTCAGCCATGAAATCAACGTCATAAGGCTAGTAGCAGCATGATGAGTGGATTTAGGTACGACGATTCTAAGTGAAATAAGTCACACAGAAAAAGACACTTATCATAAGATATCACTTATAGAGGGAATGTAAAAACCGTTACCCTTGAACTGAATTACAAAACAGAACAGAGTCACACGATTAGAAAACACACTATGGCTGCTTAACGGGAAAGGTGAGGTGGGGTGATGCATAAAACAAGGGTTTCAAATTAGCTCAGATACCGTTCCAAAAAACAATATGTAATAGACAAGACCTACTCCTTTCTCAGTGAATTGGACTCAACACCCCCTATTCACCGACCAAGAATATATCTGACTAGTAAGAATCTTAAAACCTATGTATTGATATCTCTCTGTAAGTGAGTCAAGTGGGTGTAAAGCAGCAGAAACACAGCAGTGAAAAGCACGTAAACCCCATTATAAAAATCAATTACTTTTAAAAACCCGTGAAACAAAGACAGTGAAAGAGAGAGAAATTCTTACAAAATTCGTTCAAGGGTTGTGATGCCACCTGGATTGACCAAATCTAGACCCACAGCTGATTGAGACATAAGCGTGGACACTCTTGGAGCTGAGAGGTTTGGTGAGGTTTGGTGAGGAAACGCAGACCCTTTAAAGTAATACTGCGTGGTACCCATCCCATGGGTCCCAAATCTCCAGGTTCAAGGGCATCTTCCTACATCGAAAACATGCATGAGAAACCCAGAAGATGGTACACCGTGTGATCGGGAAAGGTTTCTAAAATGCACCTCATTTCTCATCTCCTTGTGCTCGGGTTCGCCATTCCAGCCGCTTTACTAGCAATCTCCCTCCTTGGAGAATCAGCACCTTTAACCTCCTGTTCCGTACAGGTTGCAATTTGTCCTTATGATAAACGGGAAGAGGGGGAACCAATGAGAGACTAGCTCTAGGAGTTGGGACAGGCACAGGTCACTCTATTTTCCCATCAGGAAGAAGAATTAACCACAGGCTCAGCCTGCCGCCCGGGACCAGAATAGGGCCTGAAGCAATCCTGCGCTTTTGCAGCCAGCTCCCAAGAAAGCGAGTTGAAAAATGGAGCTCAGGGGCACTGCAATTCACAAACCTGCAGACTTATAAATGATAACTCTCGTCCACAAATATATTGAAGGAAGGCAACTAAGAGGATTTGAAAGCAAGGCAGAATTGCAGGAAACAGATTTCAGGAGGGAGATTCGAATCGCCTTTAAAGCACAGGAAAAGAGGCAAAACCTCGACAATGATGCCCTTGGCCAAAAAGGGCGTATGCGTTTTTTCCTGAATATATTCAGGAAAAAACGCATACGCCCTTTTTGGCCAACCAAGCAACCTGGAAAGGCAAATCAGCGCTACAAAGAAGTCTCGCTTCCCATCGGTCAAAAGGGCCATGCTGAATAAAGTGTCAAAACCAGAAATGCAGGACAGGCCATGGAGGAACGGGAGCCTGGCTACCCTGATGGGCGGGATGTAAATTGACAACAGCCACTGCGGAGAAGTGTACGGTGTGTCATGAAACATTTAAAAAACTCAGCATAGACAGCATAGGGCACTTCCACTCATGGGGGTATAAATTGGGAAAACTAACAATCAGCAAGACAGAGGCACCCCAAAGTTTAGGGCTTCTCTGTTGACAAGAACCTCCACTTCGTTACACCTTAAATATCCCAGGAAAGAGAAAAATGGATAAAGAAGTTGTGGTCCTTATGTACAATGGAATATCACTCAGCCATGAAATCAACGTCATAAGGCTAGTAGCAGCATGATGAGTGGATTTAGGTATGACGATTCTAAGTGAAATAAGTCACACAGAAAAAGACATTTATCATAAGATATCACTTATAGAGGGAATGTAAAAACCGCTACCCTTGAACTGAATTACAAAACAGAACAGAGTCCCACGTTTAGAAAACACACTATGGCTGCTTAACGGGAAAGGTGAGGTGGGGTGATGCATAAAACAAGGGTTTCAAATTAGCTCAGATACCGTTCCATAAACCCAATATGTAATAGACAAGACCTACTCCTTGCTCAGTGATTTGGACTCAACACCCCCTATTCACCGCCCAAGAATATATCTTACTAGTAAGAATCTGAAAACCTATGTATTGATATCTCTCTGTAAGTGAGTCAAGTGGGTGTAAAGCGGCATAAACACAGCAGTAAAAAGCAGCTAAACCCCATTATAAAAATCAATTACTTTTAAAAACCCGTGAAACAAAGACAGTGAAAGAGAGAGAAATTCTTACAAAATTCGTTCAGGGGCTGTGATGCCACCTGGATTGACCATATCTAGACCCACAGCTGATTGAGACATAAGGGTGGACACTCTTGGGGCTGAGAGGTTTGGTGAGGTTGGGTGAGGAAACGCAGACCCTTTAAAGTAATACTGCGTGGTACCCATCCCATGGGTCCCAAATCTCCAGGTTCAAGGGCATCTTCCTACATCGAAATCATGCATGAGAAACCCAGAAGATGGTACACAGTGTGATCGGGAAAGGTTTCCAAAACGCACCTCATTTCTCATCTCCTTGTGCTCGGGTTCGCCATTCCAGCCGCTTTACTAGCAATCTCCCTCCTTGGAGAATCAGCACCTTTAACCTCCTGTTCCGTACAGGTTGCAATTTGTCCTGAGGATGAACGGGAAGAGTGGGAACCAATGAGAGACCAGCTCTAGGTGTTGGGTCAGGCACAGGTCACTCTACTTTCCCATCAGGAAGAAGAATTAACCACAGGCTCAGCCTGCCGCCAGGGACCACAATAGGGCCTGAAGCAATCCTGCGCTTTTGCGGCCAGCTCCCAAGAAAGCGAGTTGAAAAATGGAGCTCGGGGCACTGCAATTCACAAACCTGCAGACTTATAAATGATAACTCTCGTCCACAAATATATTGAGGGAAGGCAACGAAGATGATTGGAAAGCAAGGCAGAATTGCAGGAAACAGATTTCAGGAGGGAGATTCGAATCGCCTTTAAAGCACAGGAAAAGCGGCAAAACCTCGACAATGATGCCCTTGGCCAAAAAGGGCGTATGCGTTTTTTCCTGAATATATTCAGGAAAAAACGCACACGCCCTTTTTGGCCAACCAAGCAACCTGGAAAGGCAAATCAGCGCTACAAAGAAGTCTCGCTTCCCATCGGTCAAAAGGGCCATGCTGAATAAAGTGTCAAAACCAGAAATGCAGGACAGGCCATGGAGAAACGGGAGCCTGGCTACGCTGATGGGTGGGATGTAAATTGCCAACAGCCACTCTGGAGAACTGTACGGCGTGTCCTGAAACATCTAAAAAACTCAGCTTAGAGAGCATAGGGCACTTCCACTCATGGGCGTGTAAATTGGGAAATCTAAAAATCAGCAAGACACAGGCACCCCAAAGATTAGGGCTGCTCTGTTGACAAGAACCTCCACTTCGTTACACCTTAAATATCCCAGGAAAGAGAAAAATGGATAAAGAAGTTCTGGTCCTTATGTACAATGGAATATCACTCAGCCATGAAATCAACGTCATAAGGCTAGTAGCAGCATGATGAGTGGATTTAGGTACGACGATTCTAAGTGAAATAAGTCACACAGAAAAAGACACTTATCATAAGATATCACTTATAGAGGGAATGTAAAAACCGCTACCCTTGAACTGAATTACAAAACAGAACAGAGTCCCACGTTTAGAAAACACACTATGGCTTCTTAAAAGGAAAGGTGAGGTGGGGTGATGCATAAAACAAGGGTTTCAAATTAGCTCAGATACCGTTCCATAAACCCAATATGTAATAGACAAGACCTACTCCTTGCTCAGTGATTTGGACTCAACACCCCCTATTCACCGCCCAAGAATATATATGACTAATAAGAATCTTAAAACCTATGTATTGATATCTCTCTGTAAGTGAGTCAAGTGGGTGTAAAGCGGCATAAACACAGCAGTAAAAAGCAGCTAAACCCCATTATAAAAATCAATTACTTTTAAAAACCCGTGAAACAAAGACAGTGAAAGAGAGAGAAATTCTTACAAAATTCGTTCAGGGGTTGTGATGCCACCTGGATTGACCATATCTAGACCCACAGCTGATTGAGACATAAGCGTGGACACTCTTGGGGCTGAGAGGTTTGGTGAGGTTGGGTGAGGAAACGCAGACCCTTTAAAGTAATACTGCGTGGTACCCATCCCATGGGTCCCAAATCTCCAGGTTCAAGGGCATCTTCCTACATCGAAAACATGCATGAGAAACCCAGAAGATGGTACACCGTGTGATCGGGAAAGGTTTCCAAAACGCACCTCATTTCTCATCTCCTTGTGCTCGGGTTCGCCATTCCAGCCGCTTTACTAGCAATCTCCCTCCTTGGAGAATCAGCACCTTTAACCTCCTGTTCCGTACAGGTTGCAATTTGTCCTGAGGATGAACTGGAAGAGTGGGAACCAATGAGAGACCAGCTCGAGGTGTTTGGACAGGCACAGGTCACTCTATTTTCCCATCAGGAAGAAGAATTAACCACAGGCTCAGCCTGCCGCCCGGGACCAGAATAGGGCCTGAAGCAATCCTGCGCTTTTGCGGCCAGCTCCCAAGAAAGCGAGTTGAAAAATGGAGCTCAGGGGCACTGCAATTCACAAACCTGCAGACTTATAAATGATAATTCTCGTCCACAAATATATTGAGGGAAGGCAACGAAGAGGATTGGAAAGCAAGGCAGAATTGCAGGAAACAGATTTCAGGAGGGAGATTCGAATCGCCTTTAAAGCACAGGAAAAGCGGCAAAAACCTCGACAATGATGCCCTTGGCCAAAAAGGGCGTATGCGTTTTTTCCTGAATATATTCAGGAAAAAACGCATACGCCCTTTTTGGCCAACCAAGCAACCTGGAAAGGCAAATCAGCGCTACAAAGAAGTCTCGCTTCCCATCGGTCAAAAGGGCCATGCTGAATAAAGTATCAAAACCAGAAATGCAGGACAGGCCATGGAGAAACGGGAGCCTGGCTACGCTGATGGGCGAGATGTAAATTGCCAACAGCCACTCTAGATAAGTGTACGGTGTGTCCTGAAACATCTAAGAAAATCAGCTTAGAGAGCACTGGGCACTTCCACTCATGGGCGTGTAAATTGGGAAAACTAAAAATCAGCAAGACACAGGCACCCCAAAATTTAGGGCTGCTCTGTTGACAAGAACCTCCACTTCGTTACACCTTAAATATCCCAGGAAAGAGAAAAATGGATAAAGAAGTTGTGGTCCTTATGTACAATGGAATATTACTCAGCCACGAAACCAACGTCATAAGGCTAGTAGCAGCATGATGAGTGGATTTAGGTATGACGATTCTAAGTGAAATAAGTCACACAGAAAAAGACACTTATCATAAGATATCACTTATAGAGGGAATGTAAAAACCGCTACCCTTGAACTGAATTACAAAACAGAACAGAGTCCCACGTTTAGAAAACACACTATGGCTGCTTCACTGGAAAGGTGAGGTGGGGTGATGCATAAAACAAGGGTTTCAAATTAGGTCAGATACCGTTCCATAAACCCAATATGTAATAGACAAGACCTACTCCTTGCTCAGTGATTTGGACTCAACACCCCCTATTCACCGCCCAAGAATATATCTTACTAGTAAGAATCTGAAAACCTATGTATTGATATCTCTCTGTAAGTGAGTCAAGTGGGTGTAAAGCGGCATAAACACAGCAGTAAAAAGCAGCTAAACCCCATTATAAAAATCAAATACTTTTAAAAACCCGTGAAACAAAGACAGTGAAAGAGAGAGAAATTCTTACAAAATTCGTTCAGGGGCTGTGATGCCACCTGGATTGACCATATCTAGACCCACAGCTGATTGAGACATAAGCGTGGACACTTTTGGGGATGAGAGGTTTGGTGAGGTTGGGTGAGCAAACGCAGACCTTTAAAGTAATACTGCGTGGTACCCATCCCATGGGTCCCAAATCTCCAGGTTCAAGGGCATCTTCCTACATCGAAATCATGCATGAGAAACCCAGAAGATGGTACACAGTGTGATCGGGAAAGGTTTCCAAAACGCACCTCATTTCTCATCTCCTTGTGCTCGGGTTCGCCATTCCAGCCGCTTTACTAGCAATCTCCCTCCTTGGAGAATCAGCACCTTTAACCTCCTGTTCCGTACAGGTTGCAATTTGTCCTGAGGATGAACGGGAAGAGTGGGAACCAATGAGAGACTAGCTCTAGGTGTTGGGTCAGGCACAGGTCACTCTACTTTCCCATCAGGAAGAAGAATTAACCACAGGCTCAGCCTGCCGCCAGGGACCACAATAGGGCCTGAAGCAATCCTGCGCTTTTGCAGCCAGCTCCCAAGAAAGCGAGTTGAAAAATGGAGCTCAGGGGCACTGCAATTCACAAACCTGCAGACTTATAAATGATAACTCTCGTCCACAAAATATATTGAAGGAAGGCAACTAAGAGGATTTGAAAGCAAGGCAGAATTGCAGGAAACAGATTTCAGGAGGGAGATTCGAATCGCCTTTAAAGCACAGGAAAAGCGGCAAAAACCTCGACAATGATGCCCTTGGCCAAAAAGGGCGTATGCGTTTTTTCCTGAATATATTCAGGAAAAAACGCATACGCCCTTTTTGGCCAACCAAGCAACCTGGAAAGGCAAATCAGCGCTACAAAGAAGTCTCGCTTCCCATCGGTCAAAAGGGCCATGCTGAATAAAGTATCAAAACCAGAAATGCAGGACAGGCCATGGAGAAACGGGAGCCTGGCTACGCTGATGGGCGAGATGTAAATTGCCAACAGCCACTCTAGATAAGTGTACGGTGTGTCCTGAAACATCTAAGAAAATCAGCTTAGAGAGCACTGGGCACTTCCACTCATGGGCGTGTAAATTGGGAAAACTAAAAATCAGCAAGACACAGGCACCCCAAAATTTAGGGCTGCTCTGTTGACAAGAACTTCCACTTCGTTACACCTTAAATATCCCAGGAAAGAGAAAAATGGATAAAGAAGTTGTGGTCCTTATGTACAATGGAATATTACTCAGCCACGAAACCAACGTCATAAGGCTAGTAGCAGCATGATGAGTGGATTTAGGTATGACGATTCTAAGTGAAATAAGTCACACAGAAAAAGACACTTATCATAAGATATCACTTATAGAGGGAATGTAAAAACCGCTACCCTTGAACTGAATTACAAAACAGAACAGAGTCCCACGTTTAGAAAACACACTATGGCTGCTTCACTGGAAAGGTGAGGTGGGGTGATGCATAAAACAAGGGTTTCAAATTAGGTCAGATACCGTTCCATAAACCCAATATGTAATAGACAAGACCTACTCCTTGCTCAGTGATTTGGACTCAACACCCCCTATTCACCGCCCAAGAATATATCTTACTAGTAAGAATCTGAAAACCTATGTATTGATATCTCTCTGTAAGTGAGTCAAGTGGGTGTAAAGCGGCATAAACACAGCAGTAAAAAGCAGCTAAACCCCATTATAAAAATCAAATACTTTTAAAAACCCGTGAAACAAAGACAGTGAAAGAGAGAGAAATTCTTACAAAATTCGTTCAGGGGCTGTGATGCCACCTGGATTGACCATATCTAGACCCACAGTCTGATTGAGACATAAGCGTGGACACTTTTGGGGATGAGAGGTTTGGTGGAGGTTGGGTGAGCAAACGCAGACCCTTTAAAGTAATACTGCGTGGTACCCATCCCATGGGTCCCAAATCTCCAGGTTCAAGGGCATCTTCCTACATCGAAATCATGCATGAGAAACCCAGAAGATGGTACACAGTGTGATCGGGAAAGGTTTCCAAAAACGCACCTCATTTCTCATCTCCTTGTGCTCGGGTTCGCCATTCCAGCCGCTTTACTAGCAATCTCCCTCCTTGGAGAATCAGCACCTTTAACCTCCTGTTCCGTACAGGTTGCAATTTGTCCTGAGGATGAACGGGAAGAGTGGGAACCAATGAGAGACTAGCTCTAGGTGTTGGGTCAGGCACAGGTCACTCTACTTTCCCATCAGGAAGAAGAATTAACCACAGGCTCAGCCTGCCGCCAGGGACCACAATAGGGCCTGAAGCAATCCTGCGCTTTTGCAGCCAGCTCCCAAGAAAGCGAGTTGAAAAATGGAGCTCAGGGGCACTGCAATTCACAAACCTGCAGACTTATAAATGATAACTCTCGTCCACAAAT